>NC_045740.1:14950337-14956077 GCF_008692095.1 Etheostoma spectabile
TCTCTCTCTCTCTCTCTCTCTCTCTCTCTACTTTGTTCACTCTCTTCATCTCTGCTCATATCCACCTCACTCTTGCTTTCATTACTTCTGCTTCCTTACTGTGTCCGCTGTCCCTCGCCATTCTTTTCTATCTCTAACTCTCCCTTCATCTTTTTCATTGCCCCTCCCCTCCCGTATTCAGGAGATCTGTCTATTCTTTCTTGTTATCTCCTCCAATCTTGGCTACTTTCTGTCTCATTATTCATTCATTCATTACTTACAGTTTTTAACCCTCTTTGTCCCTGCAGGACAGCTCTGGGATGCGTCTTTGGAAGAGGAAGTGGTTCGTCTTGGCTGATTTCTGTCTGTTCTACTACAAAGGTGAGTCTTTGTGTGTAATGTTGACTGGAACTATCACATGGGGAACATTTTTAAAATTCCCACTGACTACCTGTTCCACCCCCTGCCTTTTTGTGTCTCCTGCTCCCCCACAATAAGGTAAGGAAAAAGTAACAAAAACACATACAAAACGTTGAATAAATACCTCACAGAGAGCCTCAAGAAAACCCAAATGTTATGAGTTTCACACGGGTAGGATCTATTGAATGGCTTATGGATTAGACTGGACTGTATTCTGCAGGTGTCTTGTTGGTTGAATTCCCTGTTGAGTAACCTCACACACCTTAGCACCTATCTAGTGTTGCAAGACAAATCAGTTTAAAATGTTTCTAAGGCTGCATTCACACCAAATCAGGCGTTGTGGTCAAAACGCCAGTCATTTGAATGTGGGTAGTGTGTTTAGGCTGTGGCGGTGGGGACCTAAGGGGATGCCGGGGGGGAAAAAAACGCAGGTTCAGAAACGCAACCTGACCTGCGGTGGCCAATCAAGTAATCTGACCTACCAATCATGTAACCTACCAGCAAACACAATGGAGTAAGGAACACAATGGAGACACAAATGAACCATTTACTGAAAGTGACCACACAACACTTCACCCCATAACAACTGATTTGGTGTAAATGCAGCCTACTCTTTCTTGGCTTTAAATTAAGGGAAATACAGACTAACAGGGGAAAATATTTGTCCTTGAAGGATAAAAATATATATTTATATATATTATATATATGTATGTGCAGGGAAATATCACAGCTTTCAACAAAAAAGGTTTGAACAAAGTTCAAATGTTTGAATTGGACTCTCTTGGTACTGTATTTAAAGTGAACCGCAACTGACGATATGATTCAATCTGGGCGGGCATTCATCTGATCTTTCACACACTCCGCTACATCCCACTCCATCACCTTCCCTCCCTCGCCATCAGTCTCCATGCCCTGGCTGTCTTTATCTGCCTTTCCACACCTTTCTTTTCATCTCCATATTCTTAACCGAAACCTTTTGGGACGCGCTCCTCTGCCTCCTCGCCTCGGAGGGTGAAATCAATTCGCTGTCGTTTCTTTTTCTCTTTTTTCCTCCATCTTTTTCTCTCAGTTCAAAGGTTTCGCCTCTCGACACGAAAACACTTGATCTGCAGCACCACTCATCCTCTCTGTGCATCCCTGGTCATTACACAAATGACAAAACCTCCCGTCTCGTTTTATTATTATTTTTTTTTTCATTATTAGCTTTATTTGTGTATGTGTAGTCTATCAATGACTAGTGTTGACTCTTTCAATTTATGGTTTCAGTCATCTTTTAAGTTAAAAAAAAAGCAACATATTCTCTGACTTCCGCTTCTCAAATGTGAGAATCTTTCTTTGTCATATACAATAGTAACCCAAGTTTCTCCTGGGTTTTGGACTTATGGCCAGAAGAAAAACAAGTCAGTTGTGGACTAATGATCTCATTATTCCTAAAATCCTTGATACATCCCCGGTTCTTCCTCTTCTCTCTATAACATTTAACCAGGGATAACATTTTGCCAATATGGCATATTTTGGTTTTCTCAACATATATACATACATTCATATATATACTGTTTTAGTATAATATGCGTGTGGGTGGATGCGTGCGTGCGTGTGTGTGTGTGTGTGTGTGTGTGTGTGTGTGTGTGTGTGTGTGTGTGTGTGTGTGTGTGTGTGTGTGTGTGTGTGTGTGTGTGTGTGTGTGTGTGTGTGTGTGTGAGACAGACTGGACAAAACAGATAAAAAAACACTGTCTCGCCCACCATTTAGGGAATGTCCCCTTCAAAGATCCTTGGATTATTTTTAACCAATTACCCCTTTAATCCACAGTGCCGCCTTATCACCTCCCAGGCCAAACACCCACACAAACGCACAAGTGGCATGCACGCATATTTTCATACCATTACTACATTTTACCATGTGGTAATCATTGTGTACACACATACACACACACACACACACACGTGCACATACACATTGTAGCATGCTGTCACAATGTTCAGTGGAAAACAAATACTGGTAGACATTTATTCATAGATGTGTGAATTAATTAGGACTTATTCTAGTTGCATATATGTGTGTGTTTGTACTTTATATGTTTGTGAGGACCAATTTGTGCTTTGTAAATATAGAGTAAGGATGGGTTTGGAAGGACATTGTTAGCGGTCCTTACTCTTCAAAGTACTGGTTGAGGGTTAAGGTAAAAGGTTGAGGACAATGAGGGTTCTTACAAATATAG
The DNA here is from genome assembly GCF_008692095.1 of Etheostoma spectabile. Taxonomy (NCBI): domain Eukaryota; kingdom Metazoa; phylum Chordata; class Actinopteri; order Perciformes; family Percidae; genus Etheostoma; species Etheostoma spectabile. The sequence goes on from NC_045740.1 coordinate 14,952,958, forward strand.
ATGTGTGTGTGTGTGTGTGTGTGTGTGGTGTTTGGGGGGGTGTGGTGTGGGTGTGTGTGGTGTGTGTGGTGTGTGTGGTGTGTTACCTATGATTCAGTATGTGAACCGGATGGGGCAGAGGAATGGGGACTGGTTGCCAGTTGGACCAGGCCCACTTCAACTCTGTGACACTGGGATACCAGAGTGGTCATTTACTGTTTGGCACAACACCGTGGTATGAATGACGGCACACAAGTGTGTTTGTGTGAGTGTGTGTGTGAGTGTTATGATACTGGTGGCAGGCAGAGATGAAATTAGTGGGTGATGAGTGATATTTAATCTTTCCTTTCCTCCATATCTCTCGCTCCTTTTCTCACCTTCCTCCTCCTGGTTATCTACTCCCTCCCTTCCTCTCCCCCGCCATCTCTCTCTCTCTCTCTCTCTCTCTCTCTCTCTCTCTTTCTCTCTTTCTCTTTCTCTCGTTTTCTCTCTCCAGACAGCAGAGAGGAATTGGTCCTGGGCAGTATTCCTCTACCCAGCTATGTCGTTTCACCCGTGGGACCTGAGGACCATATAAGCCGCAAGTATGCCTTCAAGGTACGCCTCTCTTCATTCTGCAGACTATTCTATGCTGACTTATAGCTATGATTCACATTCTCTGATGTGATAGTTTTTGTTTTTTTGGTGTGTGTGTGTGTGTGTGTAGCCACCTATATTTCTGCCTTCAGATTGAAAAGAAAACAGGGATTGATTCCTTCCTTCCTGGAAAAAGTAATGCAGCGCAGATTTATTGCCACAAGGTCATGACACCTCAATTTGAACCAAACACACCGCTGTGCGCTTAACAGTCAAAAAACGAGAATGTGATTGAGTGCTATAGTATCCTGCACACTTTAAAGTTGATTTGAAGCTGTTGAGACATGATCTATAGAGTACATCTATATTTTTTTTGAATGGCAGTTAATAAAACAGATCAACATCTTCCTACAATTATAGCCCTGCTTATCCTTCCACCGAGCCACTCCTCCGCTTTGTGCAGCACTCACCACCTGTTGTAGCGATGTCTCTTACCACTGAATGTCTGTCAGTGTCTTTATTCAGACAGACAAGCTGCTCTGGAATGGAATGAAGCTTCTCCATTCCCTGAGGCAGTAAAGTCTTTTGTTTGAAGTCGAGAGGCAGGCAAACCTCACAAGTTTGCCCTCAAGTGCAATTAGGCTTTCGCCTTATTCATAGATTAAAAATGTGTATGCACACAAGTTTTTCAGGCCCCACAGGGAGCCATTTGTTTTTTGTCATCAGTGAGTCATCACGTTTGAACTTTTGACCTGGTTTATTACATAAAGTGACATGTTTGTGGAGTCCTCACTGCTTAAAGGTCCTTTGGATAATAATGTGGACTTAGTGTCTGAGTCTTCAAATATGTAAATATTTGCTCATGTCATGATTGAGCTGCAAACTGGACAAGCTGGGTATGTTCCAATGGACCTTTTAAGAAAAGAAAAAAATCAACAAGCACTTTCAGAGATATTCCTACACGGTTTTCCTCTGTGGGTCCCAACATTAGATCAGGCGAGCTACAGATTCAATTATCATCAGTGATAGAATAATTTAAGGTGGCAAATTGTAGAGCTCTGGCAATTTCAGAGACTCAAAGGATCCATGTGTGTGCCATGCTGGATCAGTCTGAAAACAGGCGGCAAATTCAGCTATAAACCAGGCAACAAGCTCTCTTAAGCCACACAACATCCTCGGCATTCAGTGCTCTGGAAAGAAAAGGCCTTGTTCCGATGTATCATAATCAGTGGGAGAAAGCTAACACATGGGACAAGTGCACCATGCTCCAGGAGGAAGTGAAGAAGGATTCAAGAAGAAAGATCAAAAGCAGTTGGGCTAGGCATGCAGGGGTCCTGGACTATGTGGGAGCTACTCAGTTGGAAGGTAACCTGCTTTCCCCTTCGTATTCCTGCTGCTGTCAATATGTGACACTCTTTCCTCAGCACACTTTCACACATGGGGGCTGGAGGAGAAACCCCGCTGCAAACTCTGCAACAGCAATGAGACACTAGCGCACATACTGACAGGGTGCAAGACAAGGCTAACTAAGGGCCGGTATAGATGGTGGCATGACAAAGTCATGCTGGTCTTAGATGATATATTGCAGATATAGAGGCAGAAAAAGCAGCCAGTGAATTTAGAGGTTATTACAGTAGACCAGCCTCGTTTGTTCAGAAGGGAACCAAGCCAGGCACGTCCCACAGGCAAAAACACACCAAACTGCAAATGGCTGGATGGTGGGTAAGGTCTTTGGAGATGAAGGTTGATGTTAGATGGAAGCTGCATTTTCGAGATGTGGACCATACCTCCCTACATCTGCACACTGTGCTGTGGATCCCAGAAGACAAGACGATAATACTGGTGGAGCTTACAGTGCCATAGGAGGAGGGGCGTAAAGCGGCACTTGAGAGGATTGCCCTAAAGGGCTTCACGTTTTAGGGTCAAAACACTGGAGACAGGTTGGAGAGAGCACCAACTGGTGTGTGCTACAAGCACAGTGGGCATTAGAAAGTTGCTGAACATTGTTAGAACCGGGAGTGTAGACTATGTAGATTCCTGGCTATGATATAAGTCAAAATATAGTAGAAAGTTTCTCCTCAATGGAAAAGGGAATATATTTTTTTCACAGTCCATTAAATGTTACAGCTTGCTGAAGTTGCACATCTTTCACATAAGTTACCTTGTAAAAGGTGTGTTTTGTCATGAGATTTTTATTAATAGGTTTGACAAAAGTAACTAAACTAATATAGATAAATAATATTGTAATTATATCATGTTCTGAAAGCTATGCAGGAAGCTGTGAATGATGGCTGTTGCTTTATGAAGTTTGTAAGTGTGTCTTCTCTTTCTTTGTTTTAATTTTTTTAAAGAGCAGCCTAACAGCAGCTTAAAGTCTCTTTTTTGCTGATCTTCACTGGTTTGATTTTTCATGTTGCAGCAGTGATGTACAAGTGTACTCCAGGGTGTGGTCCGTACAAAGTGACATCACACTTCAGACAACACCCTATAACACTGGTTTATAGCCTTGTGTTAAGTTACTCCTTAAAGTGCCCATATTATGAAAAAAAAACACTTTTTCTGGAA
>NC_045740.1:14956087-14956798 GCF_008692095.1 Etheostoma spectabile
TATTTTGTGTCTCTGGTGCTTCCACACGCATTCAAAGTTGGAAAAAAAGCATCCAGTGTTTTTGAGTGAGATTTTTAGACGGGCTTCTAAATGTTTCCTGCCTTCCGTCTCTGGGTGAGCGGTACAAAATCGGCCTAAACATTTGGTGTGTGCTAACCACTTTAGCTAATACCACATTAGCTAGCTGTTTCTAAAACATTGGTCAGTACAAGGCAGGATTAGTCGGGAAACTTCTTCTAAACAAGGGCGTGCTTCCAACTTTGCGTGGAATACCTGCAGACGAGGGACATGTAAGTAGTTCTATACAATTGCTTTTGTAGATTAGGGTGAACTCGTGTGTGTTGTAGCAGTGTTTTGCCATTGAGAATGAGGTGGCTAACTGCTAGCTTCTAGCTAGTACCAATTTACTGCGCATGTGCGACTCCCAACAAAGATGGGATAGCTAAAACACAGAGCTCAACACACAGGGTGAAATAAAGGTGCTGCAGAAATGTGCATTACAACAAAAACATGGTGCTTTTTGGAAATTAAACCATGTAAACCTGTTCTGGTACAACCTCTAAATACAATTATGAAGCTGAAAATGAGCATAATATGGGCACTTTAATGTCTATAATAAACAGAAATTGAGGTTAATTGACACCCAATTTCCTTCCACAGAAAAGTAACCAATTTTATTTGAGAGTCATAACCTCCCTGCTGCAGTAACCC
>NC_045740.1:14956808-14958512 GCF_008692095.1 Etheostoma spectabile
AAATGGTCAAAGAAGGTTCAAACTCTTATTTCAAATCATTTAAAATGCTGCTGAACCCAGGTCTGTGACCCACACCAGCGGGATCGGGTGGGTATTATATGATGGTGTTTTGGTGTGTGAATGCTGCACCCATTGACTACCAACGCAACCTATACACATTATAACGCCAAAAATGAAGAAAAAAAAAACCTTAAGCTTCGACAATCCTTCCTCCTTCCACCCACTTTTCTCCTATTCACTGAATCCTCTCTTGTTCCCATTGGTTGGCTGCCCGACTGGGACTTCCCTCTCTCCCTGTGAGTGTGTCGCGTCGCCCAGTGACAGTCCGCCCATAAATAGGTATTCTACCCTCTCTCCAGCTCTCACTTTGCCAGATGTCAACGTTATATATCTTTGTTGTCTGCCGTTGGTGTGGCTTTTTTGGGTCCAAACATGACAGAATATACAGCAGACTTGTATATTCCTCTGTTGGTTTTTGATGCATGTTTTGAGAATAACATGTCCTTTTGGCTGACGTGGTTGTGTTGTGATTTTATTTCAGTGTTCTCTGTCTTATTTAATTCCCCCTCAGTCTTTTTCCCCCTCCTCCCCTTTCTTCTCTCTCTCTCACCCCATTCTCGTTATCACAATATGAGTCTTTGTATTTGGCTTATATGGTGTGGGGCTTATCGTTCATCTATGTGCCGCTCTCGCTGTCTCCTCCATCTGTCACCTCTACTGTACCAGCATGCAGTTTTCTGATGGCGTGGAGAAAGATTTCACTTTATTTGGAACTCACCACACTACTTTTCCAGAAATGAAGAGCGGAAAAACAATGTACCGTAGGAGAGCTTTCACAGTAGATGCTGGCTATGCAACCTATTAGACACAAAAATGTTTTTTTTTTTTTTTAAGCACAGCACAGGTGCTTTAGGGAACTTTGAAATGGAGAAAAATGTTATACTCTAGCTTCCGTATATACAGGCATATTTTACAAAAAGAGTAAAAACACAGTTGTTTTTTTTTAAACCGAGTTTTTCAGTGTAAATTAAATTTCCACAGTTGCAAGTTGAGAAGAAAATACCTTATCTGGAGCGTTGTGGTAATCTGGTTGCTGAGGCTTATCTTTATGAGCACAATGACTCTTTAAATAGCGCCATGACAAAGTGTGTGCGAGTGTTTGTCTGGGGCTGTCCACAGGAAAAAGGGGCGACCGTATTGTAGGCCTTTCTGAGTAGTGAGTGATGTTTTTTTCAGTTTGTTGAAAAAGAGAGGCTGAAGGAGAGAGAGAGAGAGAACACAGAAAAGGAAGGAAAGTGATTTAGGGCTGGAGAATAAAATGGGAATAAAGAGAGGAAGCGATAGGTGGAGAGGAAGGATGTCATGACGGCTAGTCGCGGTGAAATAGAGGCCATAAAGATATGGCCAGAGGGACTTTTTAGTATTTTTCCATTAAGCGTTGTTAAACAATATAGTAGAGAAAACAAATCACCAGGAACATCCTTAAAACACCCACACAGAAACAAACCACAAAGAGAAAAATGCGGCTTAGCTGTGTATGAATTCAGTGTGTAGGTGTATCGGTCATGCACTCAGAGCTGAATGACCCACTCAGCATTCCTGCTAAAGAGAGGCAGCGTCTCTCAATGTTATTTTAGACCACTGGTGGTGTGTGCTGGATTTTGGCTTCATCGTGTGTGTGTGTGTGTGTGTGTGTCTGTGTGT
>NC_045740.1:14958522-14978003 GCF_008692095.1 Etheostoma spectabile
GTCTGTGTGTGTCTGTGTGTGTCTGTGTGTTCTGATGTAACTAAAACAGGGAAAAATCAAAGCTGATGATTATGAGATTGATATCGACAGGGCCTTTAAATGCGATTATGGTCTGGTGGAGGTCACAGGTGTGTACTGTACTTTGTGACATTGTCTGCAATGTGAAGTCAGTTTTGGACAGTATTCTCTTTTGGAATAAGGGTAACTAACTATCAGAGGTAGTCTTTGGTTAAAGCTTAGGGTTTGAATTCAACATATTACAGTACAAGTGTGGGTCTGTTTCTCTGCACTGCACATGCATGCCTAAATATCTCCTCACGTGTCGAAAAATCTGACTAGCGGCGCAGTCCTCTGTTTCTCATCAAGAGGCCTGTCCCATTGTAGCTATGAGAGGCTGTCAGAATGTTGATGGTGAGTGAGCAGACGTGTTTTGACAGCTGCTTCCTGAGGATGCTGTTACTCCTTTCGCCAAGAATATTTATGGTGTTTTCGGATATATCCGTTTTTTTAAGATGAGTGTTTGCTAAGTAGTTTCCATGCCTGTTTCCTCTCCTCTGAACACATCTTCATGCCTGACAGTGACAGGCTGACTGAGTCCTGTGCGTGGTCCACATCTGTTGTTTTCCTGTGGGTAGTGGTTCCTCTGGGTAGGTAACATTACTCCAGCTGATTTAGGTGATCCGAAAGCCTTCAGGGACACAGAATTACAAATCACATCTACTCATCAAATGTCAAGACCCCCAGAGGGAGAACACCTTTTTTTTGCAATGGACCAAATTGTATATATATATATATATATTTTTATAATTTGTGATTTGTGAATACATATAAATGATACCTTTTATTAAGTTATATGCTTTTTACAGTAGGATTAGAGCTTTTACAGTAGTTACAGTGTACTGTTGCTAGTATTCCAATACATGAAGTAATCAGTGTAATTAGCTGCTTGAGTGTTGGGTTCAGATGCACATCTGTGTAGCCCTGACGCATGATCGGAAACCACCGACCAAGTTCATTAGAATCCAGGTTTCTGCACAGTCAGTACATCTAATGTGGAATTCATTTGCACGGGAGGAAAATAATGTGAACTAGCTGGTAGAAAAGAATATCAGCACCACTGTAGCAAAACCACTAACCTCTTTATCGATTATGTGGTATTGAAGTCATTTGTAGGCACTAAATGAATTGTTTTAACATCACTGAAGAGCAACTGCACAAGGTTTATTAGGAATTGAACGGCTCAAGTGAGCGGTGCAATCAACTCCCAGGTCTTTATAATGTACCAGGCTCAGCATCGAGTACATACTTGAGCATGGTGAGTAAGGAAATTATAGTTTGTAATTTTATTTGTGCTCAGCAGTGGCCACTGAAATGAGTTTGTTTGAGCAGCCAGACGGCAGTGTTCCCAGAGGGCGGCTGTTAGGGAACCTAGACAGGGTGCAGGAATGGGAGCATTTATGTTTGTGTACATGTCTGTATCTGTGTGCTGGGGTTTATTCAGACATTATAGTATCAGAGATAGAACAGCAGGAGTGACAGTTTTTGTTTGCATTATTCATGAACGTGGCTACATTATAATACCCGAGTGGGTGTGGCGTTTTGTGTGTTTCCGATTGTCCGGCTGCACACAAGAAGCCAAATTGCTGAGGAATCGCATCTTATTTCATCCCAATGTAAACCAAATAAAGAAATTAACGTGAAATGTTTGCAGCCGCTGCAGATCCCACCACACACTTATTATCCTGCATTTATTATTCAGTGAATGAATTAGGGTAGGGAATATTTAGCGTTTAATTACTTTTCAAATGCATGCATCTGTTGTTGAGTGGGTGCTCTCGTTTGTCTTCCGATCCCAGCCACTGAAACACTGAATGAAGGAAGGAAGGAAGGAAGGAAGGAAGGAAAGGGCAAAGTAGGACATTTATAGATCTGCTGTCCTCAGTGTGGAGTGTAACTCACTTTAAAAGGGCCTCTAATAACCCCACTTTCACAGCAAGAGCATCTTTATCAAGGAAAAAGAACACTTATGCGCTATTAATTAAGCAGCTGTTAGTGATGTACTGTTCCTTGGATTTCTTGGCCATTTCTGTGGTTAGATGGTGTGTTTTGTTATCCCTGTGGACAGCTAGCCAATTATAATATCATTATTAACATCACGTTGAGATAATTTTAGTACAGCCAGAAAATGAGTTCAGTCACAGGAAGATTTTCTGCCTATACAAATTATCAAACAGTGAACGTCTTGGCGTCAGCCTCTCCAGGACTTCTCTCTGGACTCACATAAATCTGGTTGGAGAAGCAGAGGTACCAACATCTCTACTGATGGTAGTCTCAATAGACTAGAAAGCGTTCAGAAACATGTTTGTTTTTTTAAGAAAGAAACAGCTCTCATGTCTCGATGGCTAAAGGAAAAAAAAAACTGCCTTTCCTACAGTTACTGCGCTATCACTAGTATTACTGCTCTCAAACTACACAAAGTGAATATCCTTTTGAATATAACTATTTTCACGTGGTCTCTGGGACGCAGAGAAAGGCACTCCAGTAGATGGAGAGAAAGTAGGAACTTCAAATGGTAAGTTACAGCGAAGTTTACAGATTTTTTTTCGTCACGGGGGAAGTGGAACTGTAAACATGGAAATATTATTACCTTATAAAGTGGGATAGTGAAAAGGTTAGCAAACAGCTGGTTATTTACACATTTCTACGAGACACAGAGCAACATTAACGTTCACTTGAAGACGTGTTTCTGGCCACCTGATGAAAATAAGTCTAACCTTTAGTGTCTTTTTAGCTCTGTGATGGTCCATGTTCAGTCTATGTAGTTACTAAATTGGCAGTTTGGTGCTTGTCAGGAACTTTATGCTAGGTTATAAGGAGCTCTTCTGCTAAAAACGGCTAAAACGAGGATGATGGGTGTTCCAAAACAATAAGCTGAAAGACATTAAAACGAAAAGTTGCGGAATCGGGGGATAATTCTCTGTGGGTTTGTCACATAGACTGTTAATAGTAATAGACAAAGCCTCAGGTTCGGAAAAGTGTTGCAATTGCGGAAGTGCCTTAAACCTGCATTCTGTCTGAATTCCAGCAGGCGGCGACACATGCGGTTGCAGAAGGAGGTCGGTTTCTGTAGAGGTCTATGAGAAAGTGACCAACTTCTCACATGATTTATTACCTCTTAATGGTCCAATTGAAAATTGTTTTAAGATTTCCGTAATACAGAATGATGTTCATTGTTTGGAATAATGGTCTCGTTGATTTTAAAATTGCCGATAAAGCAGGGGGTGTTTTAGGGCGTGGCTATGATGTGATTGCCAGTGAAAGTGTGCGACGTAACGCAGAGTGTAAGGGCTCCTCCCTCTCGTCCAAAATCGGCACATCCGCAACCAGGATGACTGCGCCCGTAACGGCAAACTGGACAATTTATAGCAGATCTCCACTAACCAATGGGTGACGTCACCCATGCTCTGTCCATTAATATTATACAGTTTATGGTTTGTCACTATGAACGACCACTTTCACTTTAAACCAGGGATGGGATCTTCAACAGAGGGTTCAGGACCCGTAGTGGGTCCTCTGAGTTACTCCAGAGTAACTCCACCAAGTTATTGTTAATTTTGTTTAAAGTTTTTTTCAAAAATTTAAATGTATGAAAATGAATCCAACATATTATTAGCAAATATAAATCAGCCCATTTGTGGGAAAAAACACAGTAATGATAGGCTAACCGGCCTATAATTTACTCACCAATGGAGCCATCCACAGATACAGCTAATCCTAGGGATTCATTGTACCACGTCTAACAGGAAAAGATGATTTATAATATCATGCCAACAATTATTGATTTTATAACTTAGTATTTTTTGCTCTAAAAGTTTTTAGGCTTTTAGGCTTTAGGCCGCCCTACACGTTATTTTAGGCCTTGTTTTTTATGCAACTTATTTGAGGTTAAGGTCAGTTTTAGGTTAATAGGGGCTCCCTGATCCATCTCAATTTCAGTTAAGTGGTCTTAGGCTTCAAAAATGTTGAAGACCCCTGCTTCAAACTGTATCCATTGTTTGGATGCACTGAACACAGATTTAAACAGCTGATGTCTAACACTGGCCTACAGCGAGGTTTAAAATAGAAACCCTAATTACATGATAATATTGAGACATAGTATGCCATGTAACATGAGTTAATAATGATGACATGGGTGTAACTTGATACATTGTAAACAAAAGTTCCCCTACAGGTGCACAGACTACACTCCACAATAGTAGACCTGATAGTATTTTTGAGTATGTGTCTCACCCGTGTTGGCTCTGCTTGAAATAGTTCACACATCCCAATGTTTCCTTCAGTATAGTTTATTATAGATTCTTTTGATATTCTACACACTGTGTCTTTATGTCCATCCCGATGATAAAATGGTGCAGATGTGCTCTCGACTGTCACACACCAACAACAGTGTATTAGATCAATGGCTAATAGCCCTTTCTACTGTGCATACAAAGACATATTAATCTTAAATTTGAATATGCCTGTCATGAGCTCAGCACTTAAATCACAGACTACAATTAGCTTTTCATGGTGTCTAATCAGGCTTGCCTTTCACACTGCCTCTTTGCAGAGCTGCCTTTTCATGCCAGACCGCTGTAACTGATGTTACTTTCTTATTTTGCGAGATATACCATAGAGATATAAAAGATATAAAAGCTGTTACAACCTTACTCTTTATGAGTGTGCAAACTGTTATGTGCCCTATGTTCTTAGTAGGTTTCTAAGCTGTAATAGCAGGAAAAGAACATGTTTGTGAGGAAACTTTGGGGTCCTTTTTTTTCTGACGCTCACATTTTCTATCTTTGCTCTCATTGGTCAAAGGTTGTGGCTTTGTTGGTCATAACTGGCTCGCATTTTTGTCTCTGTATTTCTTTTGTGTGGTTGCCTTCATTGCCTCTCTCTTTATCGGTCGATGCTTATGTGGCCCTTGATGTTGTTTCTCTTGTTGGACAGCATGATATCTCCCTGTCTCTTTGACCAAGGCTGAAGCTCTCAGCTGATCTCTCTCTGGCTCTCTGACCACGACACTGACCTAGCCTCTTGTCTCTTCCCATAGGCTAGCCACACTGGTATGCGCTCGTACATTTACAAGCAGAGCTCTGTGATTGGCTCGCAGGCGGAGCACACTGGGATGCGGACTTATTACTTCAGTGCTGACACCCAGGAGGACATGAACACCTGGCTGAGGGCCATGAACCAGGCCACGCTGATGCAGAACCACAGCAACACACTCATCAGGTAGGGCCGTACAAGCACGCACACGCACGCACGCACGCACGCACGCACACACACACACAGTTCATGTCATCAAACCAACTGAACACACAGCGTACACCTTACCTTTATTGCCCTAAACCAGGCAGCTGTAGAACCCCAGCGGCATACTCAAGAGGTCCATAACTAAATGAGTACATTCAGTCACTTGCCTATTTAACAAACACTTTTTCCCAGAACAGTAATTTCCAGATCTTTACTTTTTCTGTTTCTACTGACAAACATTGTTTTTTCCACCTTACAGCATGAGCTCCCCCTTGTGTCTGTTGTCTGTATTTTGATTCCTACATTCCTGTTTTCCCCTTTTGTATTTTTATTGAGATATAAAGTTGATTAATGTCCCAATTTTAATTGGGATTTCACTAGTAATCACTAGTGTAGGCCTGACTGAAAAACATACACAAACTTACACATACTCTAATTCAATGAAATATATACAGACACCTAACACACACATACATTCACCACCTTAAAATTAGAATTACAAAGTTCTTCTTTCATCAGTCCGTCTTTGGTACCATGCGTATTTTACAGTGCTGTGGCGATTATGTACTACACTTCCCAGAGATCACCTGTTAATCAAGTTCAATTGCTACTACTTAGTTTAGGCCTTTGTCCTGTGTTTGTAAAATAAATGTAGTTTTGACATTAAACTTAATTGATTATAGCTATCCAGTTAATGAGGCTTCTGAAATGTTGTAAAAAATTTGGTTTTTAGAAATGATTTTTTTTCTTCTTTTTTTTACTCTTAATCATGTTCAAACCCCCAAACATTCTTACAGCCTATGTTCTAAAATTTAGAATAAACAATGCAGTGTGGAATATATTATTATACTCTATATTGTTTATAAATACTTTCAAGCATCCATAAAACATTATATGTGCGTATATATAGCTACAGTTGTTATATCCTATAAATACATATTTCCTAGAAAGTGTTGCCATTCATCTTGTCACTATAAACGATTCATGTTAAAACATCCCACTCCGCTGTTTACAGCTTTAACAGCTCTGTGTCAGTCCCCAAGCCATAGCACATGAGCGTAGTGTATTTTCTTAACGTCTGCCTACTTTCACAGAGTACATTCTGGTGTTGTGAAATGCTGCTTTTGAACAAGCAGCTGCTTTCTCCATGTATTATTCATATGTTAACGGAGGGAGGTGGCAGATCAAATACATCCCAACAATCATTGGCAGCCTCAGACACCCGCAGCTCGTTCATTTATAGTGTTTGGAAGGGGAAATCCCACAAGACTACACCAGTTGCTAATGAATGGCAGAATTGTTAAATGAAGACACTTCCAATTGGGACGTTTTTAAACCACTGTTTTAGTATTTTCTTATTGAATATACTATAACAGTGTTTCTATTTGCTGGCATGTACCATGTCTTTTTCAAGAGTTTAGATACTTTTACAATATGCAAACACATTTTCTTACATTTATTGTACAGTGATGGGATGCATTGCTAGCAACAAACTACTCTTAAAATTAATGAAAATGCCTTCTGAGCCTCATTTAGATTTGGTTGATAGATAATGTATTGGTCCCAAGGGAAATTTAGAATTCAACACAATCTAATAGGGACTAACCAGTCAACTAGCGCTAATTTATATTGACTATCTTCAGACACCAGCTGCTGGCAGGGAGAATGTCAGCACCTTTTTAATTAATTTCTTAAAGGTCCAGTGTGTAACGTGTTTAGTTGTTAAATTATAGGCCGGCACGATTCGATGGATAATGTAAATCACAATTTTTGCTTAGAATTTGATATCACAATTCTCTGCCATGATTTTTTGACCATGACAGAAAAAAACAAATTGGCTGTACCAAAGACAGATTTTTTTTTTTTTTTAAGCACCTAGAGCCCATTACGCATCGCCACAAGCCTGTAAACACAGAGGCTTCAGTGAAGTTTGCCCGTTCACAAGCCTTTTTCATAAATATTTACCAACACCTTCAATTCCAAGTATTCCTTTTGGCTTGAAATGTAACATTTTGACTTGCATGAACTGGGGTAGACTCTCCATATTCAGACGCCGGCCGGTAAGATACATACAGGACATACTGCTCTGCCTTTTGCATTTTTGCTGTCACATGATCAACTCACAGGGGCTGCTAATGGGTATATATATAGAATACATACTTTGAACTGCGTGGCTCGAAAGAGTTAGTTGCGAAATATGATCTCATCTCCAGATGGGAGTAAACTTGTGTGTGGTTTATTGAATTTCAGAGACCTGAACATTTCTTATGTCACAGGGGATTTAATTAAAAAGGAGTTTAAATATAGCTTTGCTTGTCATCTGCCCTGCTTTAAAACGGCCTGTAAGTGTCCTTTCAGTGACAGTCCTCTAGTTCAAACTCAGTTCAGCAGAACAAAGACCCCTGAAATGGTGGAACAAGATCTCCATGGCATATCAGGGAAGTAAAAGCCACTGAAGTCCCTTTGAGAAGTTTAAGGAAAACAATCGGCTGTCAGCTGTAGTTATTCATCTGGTTCTCTTGTGTTGTGTGGGTATAATCAAAAATTTCAAAGTAAGGGTTGGGTGCCAAACAGGAGAATAAACATTATCCTCCCCATCTCATTTTACCTTCTGTTCTCCTCCCTGCTGCCTTTGTTAGTTTTTCCTTTTCCCCTGGCTCGCACATGTCTGATGTAGCTCCTCTCCTTCCTTTCCTGTCTCACTCAGGATTGAAACTCTCACGTTCGACGTTCAAGAGAAAGTTACAAAAAGTAGGAGTGTAAAAGGCTAGCATTCATCCAGGCTTTTCCTGTAATCTCTTCTCTCCACAGACCATCTGACAATTTCGAGACGTCTAACAGGTTGCAGCTGCAGGCTGTCCCGCAGACGAACCACGTAAACAACCACAAGAGCACAGACTCTGAGTCCATAAGACCCATCATCCACGAGGTTCTCCTGGAGCCCGTTCGCCGTGATGCAGATGAACGCTGCAGCTTCCACAAAGATTCTCCTGCCACCACCATTTCCGAGCAACCCATAGGAAGTACAGCACTGGAAATGGACACACACACGTCCCTCCCCTCCAACCCTGCACCCTCTGCCCTCCCACTGTTAGAGCACATGTCGGCCTCAGCGCCTGTGTCCAGGGTCCCATCCCGGGCACCGTCTCGAGCCGCCTCGACGCTGCCTTCCAGCGTTTGCACGAGGAACGGCCTCGTCTCCACGCCCAGCCCCATCCTGGAGCCCAACGGGATCGCAGCGGGGACATACCAGAGGGCCCCAGCGCCGCCCCCTGCTGACACACACAAGCTGGTGCGCAGGAGAAGTGCTCTGGAGCAAGTGGAGCAGTGGGTCAAAGTTCAGAAGGCTGACCACAAAGGGTAGGTCACTATGATCTGTCTTAAACTATTTGTTTTGTTGTATGTAAATACACATGATTACAAATATATTTGTCTAATTTGATCATTTAATGTTTGCTGACTATGCACCATATAGACATGGTAAAATGACACCAAAAGTATAAATAAATATATAGTGTAGAGCTCCCTATCGTGAGCTTTGCTTGCAGTTTGAACATGTATGTGAACACATCAGGTCTGCACAGCAAAGTGTTTTATTTCTGAACTCAGGGAATCAATTTAAAAGATATAGAGCTTGTTATTGTTAAGAAATAGTACAATATATCAAACATTTTCCCCATGTGTAGCTCAAGAAATTGTACATAGTTTTGTGTCCTACTGTTTTTACTCAACAGCCCCCCATCCAGAGAAAACACCCTCCCTCGACGCACACCCCCAACCCAGCACAGGTTCACCTCCATAGATGCATATCAGACCCTGCCAAAGACTCCTCGCCAGAGCCCCACGCCCGCCCGACTTGGCGAGTACAAGTACGCCCAGGACCGCCTCAGCCACTTCCGTCTCACCCCTGACCCGGGGCCCAACACCGTCTGGCAGCTGTACGAGTGGCAGCAGCGCCACCAGTACCGTCACGGCAGCCCCACAGCGCCACTCTACACCCCGGCCCCGGACTACCCGTTTGGCCCACGCCCCCCATCCACTGTGCCTCTCTCATCCTCAGCACCCAGGTCCGAAGGACCGCCCCGCTGTGTGTCGGTGCCACCTTCATCTGCAGACATCCCTCCACCAGGGCCGCCGCCTGGCTCCAGCAGAACCCTGTCGCCAACACGAAAGCCGCACACGCCAGCTGAACGGGTGACAGTCAGGCCTGTGGGTGATAGATCGGTGGTGGACATCCCCTTCGCTGTTTCCCCCCGCAGGACAAAATCTCAGATGCTTAAGGTAAAATAATGTCTGATAAAGGCAGTCAATCTTGCATGTTTGTTGCAAACGACACAAGGTGTAACTAACTGAAACATTACTCCCATTTTTATTTTAAAGGCAATTCTGGATTGCATTGTACACAACTATTTTAGCCTGTTGTCCACACATGGTCTGGGATGCATCCCAAAAGGACAAGAAATTAAAGAAAAATCTATTAACAACAGAGATCAGCTTTCTCTAGACACATAGTTTTTGTAGTCTATTGTACTTACTGTGGACAGTGTGTTTCATTGGCAAATTAGACAGTTCTCAATCACGGGAATTACTTTAACTTTCAATTAAGCAGGAAAGGATGGGGTTTTTGGCATCAAAGTTGCATTATGCACATTAACCTCACACTCTTGTCCATGTCTCTGTATTCTGTTAATTGTATGAAACTGATCCATCTTGCCTGTTTGTGGTCTTACCAGATATTGAACCATTATCGCTTTTTTTTCCACTGTGGAGTGCAAAATATCAAATGGAATAGTTTCTCATCCAGAACAGTGTCAGTCATTTTGACAGTGTGGGCGGATGTTGGAACCGTGCTCCACTGAAGTAAATAATTGTTTCAGTGCCTCGGGGCACAATGGCAGACATATCCTTACGGCATTCCGTCTGTTAAATTACTTCAACCGGATCAGCCAACAGTCAAAAAGTCAGTCAAACTGTTAACTTAAACCTATATTGAAGATGTACAGTATGCATACTATTTAACATACAATACACCGTATTTAGTATATACAGTATATAAGGACATTTATTCAAACTGAGAAAGGATAGGCAGTTCCATTAGTATTTGCCATTTACATTTTTGAAGTTGAGGGAAAAGACACAAATATGCAAATGTACACCCACTCTCCCACAACCACAAGCAACTCAATTTTGCCCAGAGCTAACAAAGAATCAGTGTTTTGTTATCAAGGTCATGTGAAACATTGTATCCTCTTAAACAAGAAAGAATTCTAGCCATTGGCAAAATAGAACTTATGTTATGATAGCCGATTCTTCATAATTTTGAATATTTGGTGTTGTAAATGACATTCAATTAGATTTTTTGAATGTCATTTTCTAAACTCCAGTGAATGTATGTATGTATGTATGTATGTATGAATGTATGTATTTACAGTATGGTAGTATGTGTGTATGTGTGTACAGTAAATGTGTGTGTGTGTGTGTGTGTGTGCGTGTGTGCGTGTGTGTGTGTGTCCAGTATGTATGTATGTGTGCTTGCGTGTGTGTATGTGTGTATACACAGTATGTATGTAGTGTGTATGTGTGTGTGTATGTACTGTATTTACTGTGTGTGTGTGTGTATGTATGTATGTATGTATGTATGTATGTATGTATGTATGTAAAATGTGTTTATGTGTTGTCAGGGTGCTACTATCGAGAGACGGTCAATGCCTCCATCTGGCTACATCACACACACAGTCAGTGCACCCAGCCTTCATGGCAAAACGGTACGTCTTACACATTTAAACAAAAAATACTTCACTGCATTGCAAATATTAATATTTGAACAAACAGACAGTAGACATGGATTCAACACTATTTGGAACTTGGAGCAGAAGCTTTGAAGGCTTATTAGGCCTGTCCTCTTCCGGCAGTCTACTTCCAGAGCCCAGCAAGGTTTCTCACAGTGTGTTCACGCTGCCACTAAAGAAATCAGTCACAAGAAGAGCGTTTATTCTCCTCTACAACAAAATGTTAACAAATCTCAATTAGCCTTTTGTCGACACGAGCCAGTTGGCTGTAGCTGAACATTTGGGAGACATTGCCTGTCATCTACAGTGTGTGAGTTCTGCTTTTTGTTTCAACACCATTAGTTCTCCTTAATTAAGCTGCTGTTCTGCTTGTTCAATTTGGCCACCAGCCAGTCGCATAAAGAAGCTGCTACTGGTGCTGTGAATGCAAGTTTACCTTTTTAACCCAGTAGAAGTTTGGTGTGGTCAGTTTTTAATGCCAGATGTAATGTCCTGTGGTGCCTGACAGCCCGAGGAGCTCACCCTGCTCCTCATTCAGCTGCGTCGGCATCAGGCCAAGATGGCCTCCGCACGTCAGCACGCGTTCACCCAGCTGCAGAGGCTCAACGGTCCCAAAGAGTCCTACCACCACAACCACTTCCTCACTACTACTACCACCACTAGCACCAGCCCCCTCCTCAGCTCCAGCCCCTCTCCGGTCTCCCACCTTGGACATGTGGGCCTCTCAGCTCCCCTGGGCCATTGCAACAGCCAGGTGGGGGCTCCCCACGGCATGTCAGCCAGCCCTCATTTTACCGTGGGCTAGTAGAGGTTGCCACTGCACAAATTGCAAAGCTGCTTTACACTTAAATAGTTATATTTCTTTCAGTATTTTTTATACATATGTTTTGTACTCTGAATTTTCAACATTTTTAATTGAGAAAGGTAATTATTTGTGTCCATTATTCTTTGTCATTCTATGTTCTTTGGGTAATACTGTCAATTTGTCCACACATCAATCTGTCTGTCCTACACTTTGGTCCAGAGTGAAATATTTGATCAAATAATCATTTTTAAGAGACCCTTACAATTAAATTTTTTCCAACAATTTTATTTTTAACAAGAGTTAGTGAAAAGTAATTACTGGTTTTGCTGAGGGGGTAATCTTAGTCCTCAGAGGATGATTTCTAACCTCGTGGCACTTCTGTCTTGCCACTGTCAGCTCAGGTTGTGAAGTACAGACGATATTTAAAAATATTCTAGATGGATATCTGTGGTATAAAAAAGTGACATTTCAAGTCATTCCAGTGAAAGCAGTTGAATTCCTCAACTGTAACAGTTAAACGACTTTTTTTGTGCATCGTCTTGTATTCCCCAATCCTGCAGCACCTGGCTTGGGATCTAATCAAAGCAACAAATCAAAATGCATACACACAACCAGCAATTGTGCTGCCTAATACCACATAAAATATATAATAATCTTTAAATTCAAAACTGATCTGATATGCCTGTTATGTACCTTAAAACAACATTAGTGCCCCCCACTCACCCCCATCATCCCTCCACCACCACCAAGGGATCTGACCAACAACAACTGTTTATTATCTAATTTTTATGCAAACACATCATCTCAAATATGCTATAATCACACAAGCATTTAATACAAATTCCCTATAATATTTCTTATTATGTAGGTCATATTCAATGATACTAACATCTCCATTTGCATTTAAACTGCCTCTCAAGCGTGATATATGGCTCTGCGGAGGCTCCATGCAGAACTTTTGCCGTAGCTTACGTTAGTTGCCTGAAGTTTATAAAGTACCGACTCTAAAGGAATAGTGGTAGAAAAAAAGTGTCTCCCCTGTGCTTTCTGATTGTGGTGAGAAATCTGTAACAGGAAAAAATAACCTCTTTGCTTTCATGTTGTTTATGGAGATCCCAGAAATGAGTAGGGGGAAATGCAACGCTACGCTGCGACGTGTATTTATATTTTTCGGGAGACGCACATCAGGCTGCGGCGTAGGATCCAGCGTAGGGGCCGGCGTAGGGGTTGGCGTGGGGACCGTGTCTCCATATACCTTCAGAAGTAGCCACGGCGTAGATTTGACGCAGAAGAATTAATCATGCTTTAGGCCAACCGGTAACTCCCAGTTGATCCTGCATTTGGTAGTTCCGACAGTAACTAAATGTAAAGTAGTGCTAAAAAATAACATATCCCAGGATAGATAAGGACTAGCTAAAACACAAAGGTTAACACAACAGCAGCATCATTAGCCAAGTCTCTGTATATCAGTGGCAACCTCTACCCAGAAGCTCCCCTGCTTTAGTGGTGTGACATTGGGCATGGTTAATCTTTGAATGCTGGCCCTGCTGCCGTCATAGAACCATCCGTCTCTTTTTATCTATGTGCTGGTCTTGGCTGGTCCGTTTCCATATCGTGCTTCCAGTGATACTGTCCATAAGCATGTTGTGCTTCGAACTTTGACGTCCACAAAGCCATCCCATGCTTTGGCTGCCCGCTGGCTGGCTGTGGATGTGTCGGTCAATTTGGTTTGCTGATGTGTGAATCTTTTAATTTTGGGCAGTTTCAAGTATCAAGTATCTGCTGCTTCTAATGGATCTGGTTTGTGCTGGTGTTTTGTAAAATAAATGAATTAATTATTGTGTGTGTGTGTGTGTGTGTGTGTGTGTGTGTGTGTGTGTGTGTGTGTGTGTGTGTGTGTGTGTGTGTGTGTGTGTGTGTGTGTGTGTGTGTGTGTGTGTGTGTGTGTGTGTGTGTGTGTGTGATGCATGTTGACACAGACATAACAGCAGTTTACACAAGTTTATTTAGATTCAGAGGCCCCAGATAGTGAATTATTTCATTTCTGTTAACACAAATCCATAATCTACACTCCCGTATTTGTCCCCCTCCAGGCTGATGATACCTATCTGCAGCTGAAGAAGGACTTGGAGTATTTGGACCTTAAGGTGAGATCAGAGTTTGTCTCCTGATGCCTGTTAGTTATTTTAACTCATCTTCTGCTTTAGTTCAAGTGTTCTATTTCCGCTGTGTTTTTTCTGGTTTGGAATTCTTCTAACTCAAACTAAAATTCTTGGTGTTTCTTACTGACGACGACTTCTAACACTCTGGCCACAAATAGAGATGTTCAGGAATCTGTGTGGGACAAAATATATCCCCAGTAAACTTCTAACTCTTCTCACGAAAGCAGCCGCCATTTTGTGACTGCGGCTCTGTGTCTTTGTGATTTTGACTCCCAGATCAGAGCTTTAGAGCCCCTGATCCTCGCAGTTCACAGTTTACTACTGCACTGCACTGCTGGGCCTCTCAGGCCTCTAATGAACGTAAGCTGTATGTGTGTGTGTGTGTGTGTCTGTGTGTGTCTGTATCTGTATCCAGTATATGTACTGTATAAACAGATATAATGTTGTATGTAGTGCGTCTGTGACTGTTCGTGTGCACATTTATAGTTATGCATGTTTCTCCAGTGCTAGGGAGGCACATGTCTAGTCTTTGTGTGTGTGTGTGTGTGTGTGTGTGTGTGTGTGTGTGTGTGTGTTCACAGTTTAGAGAGTCTTTGTTCTAGAAAGACCATCCCATTGCTTACAGCCCTGCATTTACGGCTTGAATGGCATCAAATGCTTTTCCCACGTGATCTCCGACCCCCCCCGTCCCTCCCCCCCCCCCCCCCCCCCCCCCCTCCCCATTGCATTTGGTGATGTTGACGATGCTTTGAAAAGTGGCATGTGATGGCTCGGCAGTGCATGTATTGTGGCTGTGCCCCCGTTGGTTGATAAGCCAGCTGCTTCTACCATCGTCTCTGAAACGCTGCACCTCCTTGACAAGAACACAGGGCTCTACTGAACACAAAAACTCCAAAACTAATCATTCTGAAGCATAAGAAAGAGCTGTTATCAAGGAAATGTGTTGATTTTCTCATTGTTAAATCTGCCCGGGGTCTATATTATTATTTTTTCTTTCAGCGCAAGTGTTTCAGTAACCCCTGTAAGACCCAAAGTAAGCACCTGAACTCAGACAGTCCAGGGTGTGTTCCTAACACAAATACCTTTCCTGTTTACAGACAAAATACAGTAACTTTTTTGTATGGAGGGGACACAATGCACTATATAGAGGTTTTATGGATAAGTCAATTTGTGCAGGGCTTCAAAGTGTCCATAGTCATTATGTTCTTCATGGCAAGAGCTGATTATGTGTGCCATACATATTGTCATATACACGAGGCAAAGAGAATGCGCCACAGACAGTCTGTCTCAGCCTCCTATACTACCATAGTCTGTAGCTCGTCTCTGTGTTCTTTATCTCCTGTATTTCAGCACCATGGTACCACGTTTCAGACACTTTGTTTTACCATGCAACTAACATCTGGAAATGCTGATTTTTGCTATTTCTAGGTAGCTGGAAGTCAGACACTGAGGGAGTCAGGGAAACCTGTCAAGGTTGCAGAAAGCGATGTGGACGTAAGTACGAGCTCAATAACTTCTCAAAATGTTGGCTGAAGTAAATACAGACCACTTCCACTTCGGACGCTATCAAGGAGGTTATACTTTCATTCCTGTCTGTCTGTCAGTGAGTATCTAAATGAAAACGTAAAGAACGTTAACCTCATTGAATGTCTATTCAATTAAATTTAGGAAAAGTGAAGCTGTTGGCCTACAAAATGTAGGACATCACACACTGTACTAATACATAATAACATGGAGTTTAAAGGTGCCCTGCCATGAAATGATGTTAGGTCCATATGTGTGTGTTTGTGTGTGTGTGTTATGTTGTAAATGTGAAAATGAACTGCTACCTCCTCTGTCAGCTCTAGCCACTGAAAAGAGAAATCAGGTTAGTTATAAAAGCTGGTCAGTCTGGTGTCATGTTGCCTGAGCTCATTACTATTCATGAGCTCGCCCAATTGCGCTAGGTAAAGGATGCAGATAGCCAGGCACTCATTGGCTAGATGTTAGCCAATCAGAGTCAAGCAGCTCAGCTCGTTCTCATTAATGAGAACTGGCACAATTGGAGCTAAGTCTTCATGCAGGCTTTCTATACCATGCTAGAATGAACTGAAACAAGGTAACCAAGATGTTTTTTTACACAAAAAATGTTGGAGTCCATGGTAGAACTTCAAACATTACCACAAAGTAATGAAATACGTGTGGCAGGGGACCTTTAAACATTTCTGTTTATTCGCTATGATTAAAATAATACATTATTTTGTTTTTTTGGGTGAAAAGAAAGGGGAAATCATCAACAAACAGCATACACAGAGTGAAAATAGGTAAATGCCTTAACTCCTTGAGTTTTATAATCCAAACAATTCCCTGCGGTTTTTCAAACATTCTTATTTCTCCGGTGAAAGTATTTCTCACTCGCTTACTTTAACACATAGCAGTTTAAACAATTTATGAGTGATGTTCGTGATGAATATTTGATTAGATCCAAATACAACATCGCCATGGAGACAACAACAGAATTAATAATGTATTTGACAGAATATAAAAGCTACTGTCGAGTTCACATCAAGCTGTTCAGTCACGACCTCACTACGTGAATGTTGTGTTGTTTTACCGCAGGATGATAAAGTGATCCAACCTTTGCCTCCAAGTTGCTGAGTTTAATCGGGGATTAATTAACGAGGCACAGAGCCTCCCTGACACTATAATTAAAAGTGTCAGGTGGGTAGCACCCACTTTGTGTAATGGGCTCACTCACAGTAATTACACCCGAATGAGACCCGGGGAACTACAGCACTGTGCATATTAAGTGTTTCTAACCCGTATGCATGCACTCGACACATTCCAAAAGAGGTATATACATGCACATAAACACATGTACAAACGCATCTGCTACTTACAAACATACACCGAGATGTGTGTTCTTGTACAAACACTGATTCATCCCCAGCTGCAGAGACCAGGCCAAGTTGTAATTAAGTAAATGGGCCACTTCATTACCAGAGGTCAACTAACAGACACACACTTTAGTGATCAAGAGAGAAGTGCTTTATCTGTGAGTGCACAGGTCCTACAATGCACCGCTTCTCTCTCCCCCCCACACCCACTCAGCTCTGTGTCTCCCCCTGCAGGTGAAGTTGAGTCGGTTGTGTGAGCAGGACAAGATCCTCAAGGATCTGGAGTCGAGGATCAGCTCCCTGAAGGAGGACAAGGTAAACACTCTGCCTGTCATATAGGATGAGTCAACAGGCACGAATTCGACATGATGGGTACACATTCAATACCAGAGCTGCTATCAGTTGCAACTTGCGCTATACAGTGGAGTTTGATAACAGAGGGTGATTCAGCTATCAAAGATTAGATTGCGGTACGCATCAGTGTGTTTAATCAGCTTATCAGAATCAAAAAAGGATTTCTTTCTTGATTCAATATTTACATCATGGAGGACATTCTTTTGAGAGAGCAAAGCGAGACTAAACCAACCAACTGAAAGACTAAATTCCTGAAGCGATTGCATAAATTAAAGTACAAGACAATATATAGACCCATTGATGGTAAATGAGAAGAAGTTAATTGAGATATTATGGGTGTTCATGTGTGACATGCTGTCCTCTGGAGGCATTTGTGTTTCAGTGTCATCTGCCCGTGCACATTTTTAGAGCAGATCAGAGGGAAGCAGGTCTTATAGTTGCTTTGGTTGACCTTCTGCTGCATGACTCCTCACCCGTTCAGGACAAGCTGGAGAGTGTACTGGATGTGTCCCACCGGCAGATGGAGCAGTACCTGGACCAGCCGGCCCACGCCCACAAGATAGCCTACCAGCAGAGGCTTCTGCAGGAAGATCTGGTCTCCATCAGGGCCCAAATATCACGCCTCTCCACGGTATGAATGCCAGTGTCTATGTGCATGTGTGTATTATTTAATTTGCACAATATACTGTATGTATGGTCTTGGAACATAGGGTGGTAATCTATCACAATATTTGTTAGGATATTTTACTAAAATCAACAGGTATATCCAATGTATATGTCACACAATGGCAAATGTATGTACAATCTCATATGGCAGCATGATTTTGTCTAAGTATAAAGTGGGCTTAGATAAGTGCATATATGTCTCTGGCATGCATGTGGGTTTTTATTTTATTTATTTAGTTATTTTATGAATTCAGGACAATGCACATTAATGAACAAGCACAACAGTACACGTTAATGTGCCAGATTGTAGCCCAAGGGCTAATTTCCATCTGCAGTCCAATAGGCAGGTTGGAGTTACAGTAAAAAAGGCATAGGATAGTAACACTTAGTATATAAAAACAGGAAGAAACTACAAGAAAAGAAGAAGAAAAAAAAAAAGGTTACGTGTATCTTGGTGTACTTTAAGACTGCTGTATATATAAACTAAGACGGTGTGTGTGTGTGTGTGTGTGTGTGTGTTGTGTGTGTGGTGTGTTGTGTGTTGTTGGTGTGTGTGTGTGTGTGTGTGTGTGTGTGTGTGTGTGTGTGTGTGTGTGTTGCAGGAGATGGCCCACGCCTGGGAGGAATACAACAGGCTGGAGAGATCAATGGAGCAGTTGAGGATGGTGCTACAGGCACACATGAACCACAGCGCCACCCCTCAGGTGAGACCTGGTACTGCAGCTCAGAGCAGGTTCACTGGTTTGTCAGTTAAGCATATAGTTTTTCTCATATTTATTTACCGAATCTGTGGCTTTTTAAACAGTCTCTATTTAGTTTGTTCCCAAATCCTCCAGATAATTTGGAATTGTACATACAATATATCTTCCAAGTCCTCTTTTCTTATGTCAAGAATTCTCTCCTCAGTTCTTACATTGCAAGTTCATTGACAGGAATTTTTTTACAGGCTACTTATACTTTTACTTTTTTTTTAAATAAATGACCAAATATGTGACATTGAAAACCAAGTTGAACCAAACCAGAAGTGAACAAATAACATGAATGGAGTCAAACGTGTATGTGTTGAACTGCAGCAAGAGAAAACTGAGATGAAGCGCGAGCTGTGGAGAATCGAGGACGTGATGGGGGGGCTGAGTGCCAGCAAAGCCAACTACAAGATCACCATTGACTCTGTCCAGAATCCAGGTTGGTAACCACAGCAATCGAACCAGGAAATGCCACTGTTAGAAAAACTGCAGTTTGATATTAAATTGGGAAAAGATGGAAAGAGGATTTCCTATTAACGGAATATATAGGCTACTAGAGATTCTCAATACAGTTGGTATTGTCCACATATCGTGTTGTATTGCAGTGTTTAGGTAAAGCATTCTCTGCGGTTACACTAATCATTTTGTCTCAGTTTAGAAATCAGCTTCAAAAGATCAGATTTTGTGTGGAAAATGGCAATTGTGTAACTGGCAACATTCATTGAAAATCTGTTTCTACATGTGTGTTTTTCTACACTTCTCAGTGAAAATGTGTTCAGAAATGC
>NC_045740.1:14978013-15008223 GCF_008692095.1 Etheostoma spectabile
CTTCTGACTGAATACATTTATAAACTGCTTACATTTATAAGCTGAACCTTGATTTCTCTGTGTGCTCACACCCCCCACCAGAGAGGAAATTAGTGCCTTCGATGTCAGACCCGGCAGTGCCTTCTCATAGCATGGAGGTCCAGCCGCCACCTCGCAGCTCCATCCCCAGCATCCTCTCCCATACTTTGCCTCACAGCACCGTGCCAAAGTGGGTGAGTGTTACCCTTCTGCCTAGAAATACTACACTACTCATACAGAGCAGAGTGTTCTTCATGTTATGAAATTATTCATTGATTTAGTCTGATTGTGTTCAAAAGTTCTACTCCTATGATATTAAATCCTTATGTGCCTGGTTGCTGTCCAGGCAGAGGACACCGCCCCACCCAGGCCACCGCTGCCTCGTCTCTACGACTACGAGGAGACGCCCCCTGTGGTGCCGCCCCTCCCCAAAGAGGCCTCGGTCATCCGCCACACGTCAGTGCGTGGGCTGAAACGCCAATCAGATGAGAGGAAGAGGGACAGGGAGGGCGGGCAGTATGTTGTCAATGGAGACAGTAAGGTATGCTGTCCTTTAATTCCCAAAACCCATCTCCTTACTGTTGTCTTTGTGGGAATGAAGACTTGTAAATGCAGTTTGGGGGATTTTAATGTTTCATTTCAAACTGAGATGTTCTCTAAATTGTTTTAAGTAAGCAAGAAAAGTTTATTTACGTAGCACTTTTCACAGAGAGAAAATCTGTGTTTTACAATAAAATGAAATACAATAAATAAAAGACACAAGAACACAAAGTTAAAAATAGATACATGAAATCAGACAGCCATTAAAGCCCTTGTGATGCTGCGCACTGGACTGTAAATGTGTGTGAGTGTTTATCTGGTGAGCAGGTGGCACCTTGTACGGCAGCCTCGGCCACAGTGTGTGAATGGAGATTGGTTCCTGTACTATGTAAAAGTGCTTTTAGTGGTCGTTAAGACTAGAACAGCGCTAAATAAATACAGTCCATTTACATTTGAAAGCCAGACTTCAACAGAATCACCCAGAACACCAAAAACCAGCCAACCGTCTACACACTGTTTCTGTCCAACCTTTTCTGCCTTCAGACTGACTTGCGGTCGTACCTGAGTGAGCCAGAGCTGCCAGGACTGAGCCAACACGGCACCGGGTCAGACGCTGACTACCAGTATTTCCAGAGCAAAGGTATCTGACCAGTGACACGTACAATACATTTAACAGAAAATACAGACCTTTAGCAGAGCATTTATATGGCTAGTGGTTTCCCAGCAGAGCATGCTTACCAACCATCACTCTTGCATACTAGGTTGTTATTTCTAAGTTTCATATTTTTTAACTTCAGGAAAAAAAAATACTAAGCAACCTTTGATTAAATTGATGAATATATTCATAGACAAGTGGATTTGTTTTCGGAAAGACACATTTTCATTAGAAATCCAATCTCTTTCAACTGGAAGATTCAGGTTCATACAAAAGTCAAGACACAAAGTCTGGCACGTGGGACTGTTTGGATTTGTTGAAACTCCGGTTATTGGTCAAATTTGCGAAAAAGTTGTGGTGATTGGTCAAAATTCACACTAAAGTCACGGTGATTGGTTGAATTTGTGTGAATTGGCACGGTCCCGGAGGGCCTGACCAGTGTTGAATTATTGCATAATAAAACTTTTTGCCTCACCTTAAATTCATTCAATATTTTTTTCCCTTTTATCGAGATTTTGTTTCTTTTTTTCGGTCATTGTGTTTTCATTGTTTCACCTAACTGCTTTTTTCACTTTGCAAATGAAATCAAACTTTTGCTGGTTCTCGTCTTGTTGTTCTCATTTAGGTCTGCCAGGCCCCTCCTCTCGACTGAACCAGTCCAACTCCATTTCCATCGCGTCCTACGTCACCCTAAGGAGAGGCCCCGGGAGCGCCGCAGCCAAGGTGGGTCAAAGGAACAACATCTGCAGATATCAGCTGGAGAAATCCAGTGTATCTCAGTGTGGCTGTTGTTTGGAATTTTGTGTTAATCGTTTAATGGCAAGTCTAGGGTTTTAAATGTGAGGCTCGACCACACTGAAAGCTCCTGAATAACATTCAACCCTAGGGACAACTTCCTCATGTGCACCAGTGTTGTAGACAATACCCACAACTTGCTGTATAGCATGTTAGTTAGGTGTGTTAGCCTCAGTTAAAATATCTTTTTAAATATGCAGAACAAATATTAGGTACAGGTAGCATTTGATATGCAAGTTGTAGACTTTGTGTGGTAGTTTGTGTTACAGTTAAGTCTTTGTATTTGTTTCCAGGTAAATATGCCAATTTGTTGGACTGTATGGAGTTTAAAATCTGTCCCTTTCATTATTACTTTTATTTTTCATCATTTTGTATAAACTTGTCTTTCACTACACCATTTCACTGTCCATATTCCATTGTCTTTCATTCTCCTTTTACTTTCTGTCTGCTTTTTCATCACTTGTTCTGTTCTGAACTCTCTGTCCCTCACTGAGCATCCATCCGCTCTCTCATTTCCATCCTGCCCTCGTTCCAATTCTCCCTTTATATTTCTTCCTTCCCTTTCTCACCAGGAGAGACCCAAGAGTGCCTTGGAGCGTCTGTCCTCACCTACGGAAGCCCTGCAGCTCCCGAGCAGCCAGCCCCGAGGGCGAATGACTGCGGAGGAGCAGCTGGAGCGGATGAAGCGCCACCAGAAGGCGCTAGTTCGCGAGCGCAAGAGGAACCTCAGCCAGGGCGAACGCTCCTGCGCGGGCCACTCCACCTCCACCGTCACCACCCAGCGCTCCTCGTCCTCCTCCAGACTGCCCTCCAGCTCCTCAGATCCTCCGGTCTCCGTACGTTACCCCCCACCCCCGCGCAGCGGCAGTAGACACAGGGAGCCTCACCTTCACCACCACTGCTGCTACGCCCCCCTCCAGCCCCCAGCCACACAATAACCTAGCAGGAATGCTAACACACTCTCTGCCTTGTGTAACCAGTGGTTGTTGACTTTAGCACTAACAAGCTATAGGGCAGGACTGACTATGGCTGGCTAGCTAGCTTGGTTAATGCTTTAAGAACAACGGGAGACAAAATGAGCAAAGGCAATTAAGGGAATACTGGGCTAGCTTATGGACTGGTACAGTTACTCCCTGTTTATATTTTTAAAGGTTCAGGGGTTAAGGTGACCCTTATTACCACTGCCCCCTGGTGGGACCTCACTGACACAATTGTGAATGTAAATCCACTGAGAAAAGGAGGGAATGGAAGGCATCACTCTGCCTTCCTTTCTCTGTTTTTTTTTATCACCAGAAAGTAGAGAGAAGAGCCCATTTATGTACATCTACATACCGTGTACTTGTACACTTTTATTTATTTACTGAGGGATATTTTCAGTATACAGTTGTACAGTTATATTTTGTAGAAATTTGGTATATAGAGCATATAGAGGAGGGAGGGAGGGGGGGGGGATGTTGGAAAAAGAATTCAGGTTGATGAAATGAAGAAAGATGCAATGCTAGTGGCACAAATCATGCTCACACCTCCCAGCTTTTTTCTTTTCTTTAAATGAAATCCAAGTGCCTTGTTTTGCTGACAATGTTTTTGCCTTTGTCCCAAATTTACCTCCTTAATCAACATTACAATTAATGGTTTCTTTAAAGCATGCGTCTCCACTTCAGAATCATAAAAACGAAGTGAGAGCTAGCTTTAAGGTGGCTTTGTCTGTGTAACAGCAGAATTCAGACGGGAAACCTGGTGGGACACTGCTTGTTTCAACCCCTAAAGGAATACTTTGACATTTAAACTAAATCTAGTTTTGCCCCTGGTTTCAGTATGGAATGCTAACAATGCTAACATGCCTAGGTGGATAAAGTGATACAGTGACTAATTCAAAATGTCAAAGTCTTCCATTAAGATAACATGACGCAGTACCAGATTGCAATTATGATTACAGACTAACACACTCCTAACTAGACTTCTGTGAGATCTGCCTATTCAGACTACATTTCCCATAAATCATTGAATTCAAATTCCCCTGTAACAGTGAGCAATACACAGTCTGTAATCCTCTGCTAGGACGTCTCTCTTTGCAGTGCATATAACCATAAACGCCAGAGCAGATTTTATTTTCTCTACTCCACCAGCATAGAACATGTTTACACCATTTTATATTTGAATTAACATCCTCATTAATATAGGCTTTTTTCTTGTGCAGATTACAATTATTTTAACATTTGACAGTGGTTGATTGCATTGCCACAATTCAAGTTGGGGAAAGAATCTGTGCTCATATCTGAGGACTTTTAAGTGGCCTATACTGTGCTGATTTATGCATCATAAATATACAGGATAGGTTCAAGCAACAGGGCTGAAAAGCAAGAAAAAGATTTTTTTTAAAAAGTGTATCAACAAGGAGCGGACAACGTTGTCATGGGGAAGTTTGTGTGGAAAGTAAGGACAGTAGAGTGGCTATATTGGGCGTCTTGTGTTAAAAAGCTTTCAATGTGTCAATTTTTTATCTGAAAATAGTGAAAAATAACAAAAATTCCCAGATACCAAGGTGAGTTCCTCAAATCTATTGTTTCATCAGACCGACAGATCTGTGTGCTTGTCATACAGTTGTAATTCTCTATGGCGTGGCTGTCCACTCCTTGTTTTTCTGACAAGTATTGATCTTGAAAGCTTTTCTGCCCCATTGCTTTTATCCTTCCACAGCTCGGTACATTATATCAGATCAAAGTGAAAAGACTTATAGGACGTTGCTCAGTTGAAGAGTAGAAATATAATAGATAACTTAGAGAAGTGAACTGCTAATCACTACCTAATTCTGTGTTATTGAGAAGCGACGCACAGCTCTTCCCTTTTCTTTTCTATCGTGTAGAGATTTGCACTCGACAATAAAGAGTTTCTTGCTTCTCAACCTCCTCCTGGCAGTGTTCTTCCTAATCTGTCGTGGGGTTTTGATGAATCTGTCTCTGCATGGTTTTCGTTCTCTCTATCCTTTTGTGTGTGATTGGTTCTCCTGAGCACAACAAAGCATGGGATGCAGTGTTTCCCAGAGCATGTGAACACGCCGACAGATCAGACCGCGCTGCAGGCTACTGGAGTGGGAAGGATGCATGCATGGCTTTGATTCTCCTTGGATGATTACTCACAAGTAACACGCGCACGCACACACACACACACACACACACACACACACACACACACACACACACACACACACACACACAAGACCAAGAGTCAAATAAGTATTTTTGTAGATGCAAAAGTGCTGGTGTACAAGATAGAAGGATGTGGTATGTGTGTGTAATTACAGCTTCCAGAAACAGCCTGATTATCAGTCTGGGTCTCCTCTGTGGCAATGACACTAAAAATGATCATTTCAAATGCCTGGACTAAACTTCTTGCTATAATTAGTCCTGGTTGCACAGACATGTTAAAATTCCTAGTTGTCTCCCTTTCAGTTCAGTGTTTGCCTCCCTCTAGCTGAGGCACGCCTCACTGCAGAGACATTACACATTTTTATACACCAATATATATTGTAGAAATTACCTCGGTAACCTATGTGGAGACACCCCCCTTTCATTTTACAACTGTGCTATTGCCAATGCTAGTTTAGCCTTTCCCCATAAAGAGATCCTCACTACCCTCCTGTGCTCTTCCTGCCACGGTTCCATGTGGCTTTGTCTTTTCGTTCACTTTATTGAAGAGTGTAAACCCTTTTTGTTAACTTTTACTGATCTATAAAAATACAGGGCTGCAACTATGGTGAATATCTGTTTATCGGCACTCTGGGTTATTTTGTCAATCTTTTGCTCTGGAAATTTGTCTCAGATTTCTTCAAATTGATTGTTTAAGCTGAGCCAACAACCAAAGATGTTCCATTTATTATCATAGAAGACAGAGGACAACCAATATTCAAAGTATTCAGATTTGAAAAGCTGAACTTGTACATTTTTGAAAGGATTTAATTTCAGTTGAATAGCTGATTAATCAAATAGTTTTTGCTCTTCAAAAGTGCAAAGCTTTAAAGGCTTCAGCTACATAGGCTGATGAAGATCTAATGTTGACACTTGGTGCTATAAGCTATATAGATATTTTACACACATTTCCCTGGATATTAGACACTGGTGGGGGGGATAATGTCTACTTAAAAATCTGGTTAATTTGTGGCAATAATATCAATGACTCATAATCAATTTTCCTAATAATATTAAACATCCAACAACTTGTACACATGTCCTAAAACACTGAGGTTTTGTGATGAATTTATACTTACTTTAACTTTTACTTGAGACTTCAATGATGGCAGCAAATCTGTTTTACCCAGCAGTCAGGCTGGCTGTAACCGTGACTCTGCTGTTTCTAGGTGTTTGACTGTCGGGAGGAGCGACTTGCTGCAGAGGGTCAGAGCGATGAAGGGTGGAATCAAGTGAAAGAGAGGAGGAGGATCCAATCAGATGAGTGGGTGACGCATACAGCCACACGCATACGAGAGGTGGACGTGGAGCCTCTCGACTTCGGCCTGGACATCAGCCGAGAGGTAGACAACATCAGTCATGGAACACGCGAGTGGCAGGGCAGCGACAGGCGGTTCAGTGAGGACACACAACGATAGGGATCCTCTCACCGCTCCACTGTTCTCCCCCATCGGGTTAAATCAGTCTCTCTTGGACACCGTCCAGGATCTTTCATAACATGAATGAATGGGTGGATGTGTGCATTATTCTCCCTTCTTCCAGTCCTGTTTTTTAGATCTTGTGATTACATAATGGATGGATAGAATATTTAGCTCTTTATGAAATTGGTTGCCCAAGTATATTTGATGTATTGCATGTATTTCATTGTATTTTAACATTAAAAAAAGATGTACAGTACATAAGAATGATCAGACTGAAGGGGGAAATCCACCCTCAGCCCCTCTGTCTGTTTGACGAGGCCTGCATCTCCGAACACGGGAATTTAAACAGACTTGCATCAATTTTGTAAATCAGCAGACTGACTAGCCGTCTGTCCAACATTACAGCTGTCCAAACCGCAAAAGGTTCCCATCCCAGAGCGCTACGTCGAGTCTGAGCCCGATGAGCCTCCGAGTCCAGAGGAGCTGGAGGAACGCTCCCGCAGGGCCGAGCGCATCAAGAACCTGCTGGCCAAATCTAGGTAGACCGCACTCAAATAATGGGACTGGAGTTAATACTGTTCCCGTGTTTGGTGTTAGTGTGCAAAGGGAAGATGTTTGAAGTTAAATATTCTGTTTCTGCTCATAGAGACAAATGCACTGACATATAACAGCGAGTTCAAATGTCTGCCATGGGTATAGTGTAGTACATATCTACTGCATCCCAGGTGGAAATGAAGGCCTAAATGGTATTGCATGTTAGTGTGCTGTTCATGAATGCCCTGGTTTATAGTGTGTGTCTTTTTAACAGTTATCAGAACATACAGCCATCTGCACCTCTGGACTTCGGCGAGCTGGACTCGGCTCTACAGCAGCAGGAGAGGATCATGAACGTGTCCCACGCACTGGCCTCCGAGGCCTCGCGCAAGAGCAAACTGGTCGCAGGTTAGTGTGCTCACACCTTACTTAACATAATGCATCCCCTAGCCCTCAAACTAAGCATCAACCATCACAGTGAAGGCTTTCTCTAAGCATTTATACTCCAATGAATGCTAACCTTCACCCTAAAAGCTATCAGTGACTACCTAAAACAGCCTCTTTGTAGAATTGTCCTGTGAACCTCCAGACAGACAGACACTGTGAGATTGCTGTCTCAGACAGGCAACATGGGATTTGTCCCTGGTGTGCAGGAACTGAGTGGCTGCAGTGTCTGTGAGCTTATCTGCTCCAGGTACCTGCCATTTCATTGGATTGTATGTGTCACTACATGCTGTTTTGTTCAGGAATTTGCAGAGATTGTTGACAAAGAGGACTGTAACCCCTAAAAATCTGCTAGTAATTTAAAGAGTGATTATAAAAAATAAAGTAACATTTTTTAAAAAGTTCAGGTTTTCTTCTGGTCACATGTACATAATCTGAGTTTGGAACATAAATTAATCTGTAAGAACAAAAAAAGCTAATGAGTTGAAAATATAAAAAAATAATTGAATAATAATATATTTGCCCTTTGAACGTCTTGGGAGTTTCTTCCCCATTTGTTACAAGTCTCTGAAACACCTGTGTGCAGTGTTGGTTTATTTGTTTTGGGTGTAATGTGGACGCTTTCTATTTGCAAGTGGCGTCGGGGTGAGTCGTGTGTTCATGAAGGAGAAAGAAAAGAAAAAAAGTGACTTGATATAATTATTACAGACCCAAACGCAAAGTGGTTTGTGCTGCTTCTAGTATTTCACAGCAGTATAGATCACATGAATCAAACACGTTTTAAATTAGTTTTTGTAAATAATATTTGAGACAGTTTTCCAGGTGTCCGATTTTGCAACTTTAAACATTTTCTCTTGAGCAGTTTTTGCTTGTGAAATCTACTGGAAACCTATGAAATCAACTCTGATGCAAATTAAATAAGTTTGCACCTGACAACAACTACTGATGTCTTCACTGTGTTTTCTCCTCAGCCAAAGCATCAGCAGAACACTGACCCACAGGAACCACCCGCGATACTGAATGTTTTTTAAAAAGGGAAAGGATCTAATCGATTTTTCAACTAACTGATTTATTTGTAACGAAAAAACATTTTTATAACACTTATTTGAAGTTTAGATATGGAATCACTTTCATGCATCAGCACTTACCCACCACAATTAAGCAACAATAATTTATAACACGAGTGAATTGCTTCTTTTTTAATCTGCCATTAGCTGTTTCGTAGTAGTTTGTATTTTAATGAGTGAATAAAATATTGAAATGAAAGCCAATGCCAACATACTTAAACACAGTAGGAATGTTTGACACGAGTCCTTTTATTTATTACATTGTTTGGCTTGACATGCTTGTTCAACTTTTACTGGCTATTTTCTACATAATCATTGTTCTGGCAATCTACTAAAATGCATTAGAAAGTATGATTAACAATTAAATGTTAAAGTACTTAGAGAAAATAAATGTGTTAAGTTAGTTACTTGGTGTCCATCCTTGAAGGTCAATTGTGTTTAATATATAATCACATCACCATACATTATACACAATAAAATCATTGGTCATGAGCTTAATGAATGGAAAACACATCAGAATGATCCAATGCCATTCATTTTACTCATTTGAATAGTGCTAGCTAAGTGGAAACAGCTAGCTACGTGATGACTATATTTCTACAGGCAGAGGAGAATGCAGCCTTTCAGAATAATGGAAAATAACATACAAGCTACTTTTTCATTAAGGTTTTTACCAAATACACATTTAACTCATCAGGAAGAGTTCTGCTACAAAACTAGCAAAAGATACACTTAGTTGATATTGATGAATAGCATGTTTGAAACAAGGCCATCTAAAATCAGTTTAGTTTCACCACAATGTTTGCATAATTAGCATTTTCCCCAACCTTGATTTATTCCATGTAGGTTTTATAGAAGTGTCACCAACCTTCAAATCCATTTGATTTGCCCTTTCGATTTACGTTCCAGCAGTAAGGGCAATTCCACAAAAGGAGCCACTAGATGACAGAAGGCTACTTTAGTTTCTCAGAGTCTACAAGGTGAAAGTGAATGCACCATGAGTTTAACGAGGGCCATCTGAATGCACCAAGTCCTGTCAGAACACACAAGCTTTACACTGCGACAAGATTTGCACACCTGGATTTGTGGATGTTTTTCTGCCATTCTTCTCTGCAGATCCTCCGAAGCGCTGTCAGCTCGGATGTCTGCAGACAGTTCAGGTTCTCCTCCCCAGGGCTGTGTCTTGACGCAATCCTGTCTTTGAGCAGCAGATAGTTGCTCTGATGTAAACTGGCAGCTGTGTGCAGGTGACAGGTGTGCCATTCCAAGTCATGTCCAATTAATTAAATTAATCACAAGTGGGAGGGACCAGAGCTAAATGTCGCTGGCGCGTTCATGGACATCGGAAAAACATTTTTCCGAGTGAAAACTTCACCATTCACGTTACTTCCTGTGGGAATCAGAGGTGGGAAATTCGGACTAGATTTTGCTAACCGAGTTTCCCAGTTGGTGACAACTGACATTTGATGTAGGCGACTATGGTTCACTGAACATCTTTCAATGACAATAAATTAGTTATAGCCTCTGCCAAGAGACATACACAGACATACCATGTTTCAAACTATTCATAAATAGGCCTCTGTATAATAAAACACCTTATCCGTGTTCCCGTTGGTTGTCCTGCAGATAACACAAACACATGTGGATGTGCTGTTTGTATACTCGGATAAAAAAACAGCAGCAAATCTTTGTTATTGTGGCCTCCGTGTTTTCCCACACTAGGCTACGCCCAACAGTTAGTGGCAGTCATGCAACAAGTTGTAATGCCAATTGTCAATATAACAGAAGAAGAACGCCACGCATCCCAACCATGTGTGAACACTGGCATTTGAAAAAACAATGTAATCACAGGGGCGGTCCTTGATATTCCCAAGTGACCTGAACGCAGCACACGTTTAATAGCAAAGGGTCTTAATACCTATGTCAATGTGACATCTCAGTTTTGTGTGTAAAATAAGGGAAAATTTAGCATAAGGCCGCAACATAAAATGGAAAAAGGTGAAGGCATGTCAACACTGTATTTGCCGTCTGATTTTCTCAGCCCTTAATGACCATCACTGACAACCATCGTATCATATCAATGTACAGTTTCCAATAAACAATATCCAATGAAGGCTTCTTTACATCTGATGATTTTTACCTTGATTTACCCCATTTGATTTATAATAATTGTCTAGGCAGTTTGCATTCTCTCTGAACAAAAAGAAGTTCCCTCTCAGAACCGATAACAAACCTGATTGACTAAAAAAACGTGTTTTGAACTTATTACCAGTGTCAATGCTGACTTCAGAGACTAAATGTTTAAATAAATCTGGACCGTGTGATCTACATTTGCTTCTTAGGTTGAGAGCTTACCTGCACAAAACATGTATTTATAACATTCCTTTAACTATGTAAATACTGTACATATCCACACTCCTTATATTTATATTTCTACTATTTGTGCAACTGCAACACAGTTTCCCTTTGGGGATAAATAAAGTATTTCTGATTCTGATTTACATTCATGTATCTACAAGGATTAATAATGCAGTCTTGCATAGAAACCACCTCCTTCGGCTGCGTGCCACTGTAGTTTTAGTGATGTGAACAGCACACGGTAAACTGACACTTTCTTTTATTGGTTTTCAAACAAGAAAATGTACAATGTGTATACCGATCATGCTGAATGGCAAGCAATCCTGTTTCCTCCAACACAATTTGTGGCAAATGCAGTGACTGTTAAAATGTTTTGAACAAAATAAAAATAAGACTATCTCAATTTGATAAACCACCACTGAACCAAAAGCTGGCGTATTAGCCTGCAGACATAATTCTTTGACAACGTTGATCCACTCCAGGATGTCGCCCAATGATGAATACATGAGTAGAGAACCCATTTCTACACAGTAAAAAGGACTACGATGATGGGTGATCGCCTACAGTAAACAAATAATGTCAAAATTTACAAATTTGAGATTACAAAAACGTGTACCTCCCTACACATCCCGTCAGCCCTACGCTGACTTCACAAAGGCCGTTTTGCAGCCGTGTTGCGTTCGTCCTCACTACTGTCTGAGCTGGCCTCGTACTGGTCTGAGGTCTGCTCCTTTGGGCTGGGATCGCTGTCTTCGTCCTGCGTGTTTGCGGGTTCCTCTTCACTGGTTGACTCCTCTGGCTCTGTTGCTTTTGTCTGACTGTCCACTGGTGGGGAGGGCAACAACTCTGGCTCAGGCTGTGGGTCAGGAACAAAAAGATGATTTTTGAAGATGATTTTTTTTTTTTTATGTTAAAAACCTAAAGTGTAAACAACTGTCCCTGGATTTTGGTGAATATTTCAGCATTGGGCTAAAGGACAGTTACATTTTGGTAGTGATCTTGGTGAATTTGACCATTATAAAGTCTTTGAGAAGCGACTATGAAATTAAAAGAGAAAGTGATGTCACCTTGAGAATTTGTTCAGTGTTGGCAGGAGTTTGCCTTTTTGTTTGAGTAGTACTAACATAAGAAACAACAACAGTGTTTTTGTGTATTTTGCCAGCTACACCCTGCTCTGCAAACACAGCTCAACATTTTAAAGACAACACAAAAGACAAGAAGAGTGTGTTGCCTCTAACTGGGTGAGGCACAAAGAAAACTAAGAAGTGGCATTGAAGGAAGAATTTAATACTTTGGCTACATCCTCATCATCCCTATTACTGTCTTGCACCATGTGAACCTCTCTGGACCCTCTCAGATCATCTAGTCTAGAAGGAGACCACCTTCTGGTTACATCCTTAAACTACCTTCTATTTTTAAAATGGTTTCTATCTTTTTAGTTTAACTGTCTTTGTGTATGACATTCTGCATGAATGATCTTACTTTGCATTACAGTATTTATTGGAATTGTAAATTGTGATTACTAGTAATGCAATATATATATATATATATATATATATATATATATATATATATATATATATATATATATATACACACAGTTTCTCATAAAAAGTAAGGAGGCATAGAAAGTTAGTTTCATATCTGGCTAAATAAATCAAAGAGCTGATTTTAAATGTATTTCGAAAATCTCGCTGTTGCTGGCCCCTCTTCTGGCCCTGAATGACCCCCTCACCTCGCTGAAGCCCAGGCCACAGTGTCTCCGGTTCCGACCTGACAGCTTCCCGTCCATGCTCTGCTGGTACTGCATCTCTAGCTGCTCGTTCATCTGCCTATCTTCCTGCCCTGCAGAGGAGACACCAGTCACAGCAGGCACACCCAGCCATTTCAGGCCTATCCATGCATGGATAGATCTGAGTGGCGGATGCGTTGCGGGGGAACCAGGTTAATTGCATTGGGCATAAAGATGAGGCAGCATGGGTAAGTGGCAAAGGAACTGTAGTTTGGACAAGTCTTAAATTAGCAGAACAAATAAGCAATTTACAAATGCTAAATAAAGACGCTTACCACTGCGGAAGTGGGATGTCGACTTGTGGTCGCCAATGACGAGGCGTCCGGTGGGTTCTTTCTGGAAAACAGAAACAATCCCATTTTATATCAGTTTGAACTTTTCTAAAGGTTATAGAGTGACAATGCTAAGCTAAACAAGGCATACATGTTGTCTTTTATCTTTGAGATATGCACTACAGGCCTATAATGAAGTGAACTGAAAGTACAGTGAAATGACAACAAGTGAAACAAAACAAACCTTACTAGCACCCATCAAACGTAAAAACTTTTGCTTCCTTTCATTGCTTCCCAGGTCAGCTGATGCCCACTGGGTTGGCCCATCCTGTCGAAGAAAAACATTGTTATCGTGTGGATTCATGCACTCAAGATCAGACTTCCATTAAATACATAACATGATGGTACGGATGACAATAATCACATAATTTACAGAATGACTGTTTTTACAAAGCACTTCTAGCGGCTGTTTTCTAACCAACAGTGCCAGCTGTTTCTTTCCCCTCTGAAGGCTCAGACAAATCGGGTGGAATGAGTGGCACCTTTGAAGCCAGAGGAATCATTCCTGCAGTCTCGGAGGTACGTTTGATGAATTTGATGAATCAGTGTTGGAGTGAGCCTTTTGTCTAAGTATAGCATATGCACGCATACAGGATTGTAAATATGAGAGGATAAAGAAAACCTTAAAAGTTCATAAAATAACAACCTAAATCACATAACTGACTACTTAGGGCCACATAACGTGATTCATTGGAGTTATGCACGCGGTGTTCTGAGAGAGAAAACATACACAACAGCTTGTGTTCCAAAAATTCTGGCATAATGTAGCCACACAAAGATATATTTATAATTAGATAATTCCAACACAGAGTAGTTAAAGAAAAAAAAAAGGGGGGGGGTCAGGCAGGTTTTCTATTCTGGAAATGTCAAAGGACCCACTCAACAAAGCATTACGGAGGATTTCATTTTTACTATAGCATACCTATTAACATTGTTGTTCTTTTTTACATATTAGTGCCGCTGCCCACCATTTGCAATTTATTTACAGTTGAGAATAAAAACGTTAGTGGTCAATTAAAAAGAAGATACTGCTGTCAGTAACGTTAACCCCCTCGCCGGGTAAAACACCTCCAGTCAGGAGACATCCTATTTTCAACAAAACATTGTCAAAGCATCCTACATATTTACCCAGGCCCCGTTTACCTAAATCCCATTTGATACATAAATAGCACATTGCATGATACGTTTTATCCGATAAAGTTTCAACTCCACCTACAAAGGTGAGTAAACTTCGCCCGACTGCAAACAAAAACGTGTTCACGTTTCACGATGCAGCTTTCCAATAATAGCGTTAGCAAACATGCTAACTTGATGCTAACCTCGTCTAGCTAGCTAGGCATGCTATAGCTTTTACCTACTACGGTTTATGCCCAGTTTTTCTTAATTTACTCACGTCACTTGGAGACGCTGGTCGTTTTGATCCATGCCTGTTCTCTGGAGAAGTCATTTTGAACGAAAGCTTTAGTAAAAGTCAACAGAATACCATACCACCTAGCAAAGGCTAGCTGGATTTGTCAACAATCCTCCGTGTCGCCACTTCCGGTTTCTTCTTCTTCGTTTATGTCGCCGTCGGTTACGGCAGCTCTTTGCTGCCAGTCACCGGTGGATTGTGTTACTACACACTTCAAACAGATAACTGGTTAATCAAATGCACTAAGCGAGAAAATCAGTTAGCGAGACTGCCTGCCACTAACGTAATTATATAGCAGATTGAACGAGAGTAGCTAGTATTGAATTAATAGATAAGATACATTTAGATTTGGCTGGATCCAGGCAAAATCTGCAGGTTTCCACAATGAGGCCAACACAATAAAAAAATTGTGATCACATCACGACGTCAACGTACAGAGATGTCCTTAGAAGTGTGGAAGGAAAACAGGTAAACTAATTCTAGCAAAGTACAAACAAGGGGATTATATATGTGGGGTTTTTTTGTTAACAGGAGTCAGGCGTTTTAGTACGTTAGAGATGTCCTTGTGTCGTTCAGCAAGAAGGCTATATTTAAAAAAAAAGAAAGACAATTGGCCTAATACAAATCTTAATTTGGCCAATGTTTGACTGTCCTTGTAAACGTCAAGAGGCATTTATAAGGGGGCAACAGGGAATTTAATCATCTGTGATTTTAAACACAATGACCATCTCTGAAGCAATTAAAGATGTTTGTGATGGAACTATCCATGTGTTTTCTCAAAAGGCTGGATTGAGTTTGGTGTTAGAAGACTGCACAGTATTGCAACTAAATACCTCAACTGAGGATCTTCTCATGCTGGAATTCCGATATCATATCTCAGAGGCGGATCCAATAGCCTGCATGGCACCATCATTTCAATTTGGAGTATAATTAAATCAGCTCCTGCGGCTGGATGTGTTGCCTTTCTACAGCCTATTCTCATTTAATTTAATTTATCTATTTCCAAAAGCTGTCACTTTGAAGGGTCATGGACATGCACAGTGTAAAAGGAACCCCTTTATTGGGTGACCTGCATTCAAACCACCAAAAGGTGGCGTAAGAGTGATAAAGAAACAGCCCAGAGGCGCTCACACGTCCGACAGGACACTAACATTACATTTCTGCACCACACCATCATCGAGATATTAAAGGAGACGTTTTGGGGGCTTGTAATCCCATTTAATAAGATAAACACGTTTTATATCCTTAATAAAGGTGAGCCCAGACACCTACATTCATTGTTTAGTAAACTGACTTTTTTTTTCCTGAGCAAAGTGAAGAACAATCCAACTTTTAAGACTTTACAATATCAGGTGTCCTTCAGCTGAGACGCGTCAGGACATTTTCAAAAAAGAGGAGATTTAGGCTCTTTCTCCATCACAGACTTGATCTTAAATTGTATTCCCAACATGTGTTGTTGTTGTTGTTTTTCAAATGATAAACGACCACTAGTGAGACGTTTCCCAATTACATATGTAAAATATTTTACATTTGGCCTTGTTGCTTAAACTGTCCACAAATACGAAAAATATGGCCACAGTCAAATAAGAGCAATAAAAGTATTTCATTTAATTTATTCAATTTGTGTTCAAAGTGGTCGCCAAAAGCAGGTGATCAGTAGGCTACGCGCACGCACGCACGCACAGACACACACACACACACACACACACACACACACACACACACACACACACACACACACACACAGACGCGCGTGCATGTAACCTAAAGCGAAAGGGAGACAGATGAGCGGAGAAGTTAAAATAAGGAATAGGGGAACCTAATCAAATGTAAACTGGTTTACATTCATGAACAAAACACTTGAAGAAAGTGAGACAGAGACACACGGAGACCGACAGACTGAGCGAGAGTGAGGGAGAGCGAAGGAGAGAGAGAGAGAGAGAGAGAGGAGGGGTTATCCTGCCTCTGCCTCTTTACCCGACACTGCCCCACACTCTCACTTAACCTCCACATAGTGCCGGACGGGAAATAACTTCAAAAACTTTTTTTTTTTTAAAGATCTTCCACATTCTCACTTCTGACGACGACGCCCAGGTGTTTTCTTCTACTTTGTGATCCTCCACGGAGCACAAACAGAGGAGTTACCAAAGTCCCAGACACGCTCCAGCGATGGTGACTTTACGCACGGGATTGGAAGGCTGTTTGAACTGACTGCTCTTGTTTTAGTCTCAACGCTGAAACTCTTTACCATCGCCCCGTAACAATCCTCCAGATAAACCAGGAACACGCAGCGAATGCCGAATAAGTGACTCCAGGTAAGAGAAGTCCTGTTGCGTCAGCGTGGACCGGCTCGTGCTCTCTGGGCTGCTTGTTTTGAACGTCTGTGCGCACGGTGCTTATCTCTGCCTCACAACAAACAGCGATGACAGCAGCACATTCACTTTCTGCATCACAGTCTTTAAACCTGAAGTTGAGCCGTGATTAGACTCGCTCGACCCTACATAACCTCCAAAAACTACCTCACAGAATACTTCTTACTTTATTTTTATTTCTTTTATTTTATTTTTTTATTTTTTTATTTTTTTAATATTTCGTATTAAGGTGTCGTGGAAAAACACCCACACTATTCTTATAACTTATTAAAAATGACACCAATTCTAAAAAAAAAAATCAAGATCAATTTATTATTGTTATTATTATGAAACATTAAATTGACAAAGTTCATGATAAAACAATAACCAATTATAATAACCACTATTACAAGTTGAATGTCAATTATAATGTTATTGTTATGTCGTTTAGTTTTACTCTGTGACACGAATACAGATTGTTAGAAATATTGGGTTTCTCTTGTAATATCCAATATTGAGCTTATAAAAAGCCCACCAGAACCGTGAGGTTGTCAGATGGTTGTCACTCTGCTCCCCTGTCATCCACTGAGACTCATCTCAGAGCTGGCGATGACGAAATAAATCTATAACATCAAATCTGTGCTCATACAAACCTCACAGAAAAAAACAAAAGTGTATGACTTCCAAACACGTTAATCAATGCATCTCTATCTTTTTTTTTTCCGAGTAGCTGTAAGGTGTTAGCTCCAAAATTAAATATTCAAGCTTAATTTCAGCCATAAAAGATTCTCTAACTCTATTTTGCAAGAAAGGTAGAGGCTCCAACTTGAGTTTACGCACTGTCCACTCCAGCCCTGCTGTCTTGCATGCTATTAACAGAAATGGTTCTGCGGTTCTGGAGCACCAGAACATGGTTCTATAGGCTCAAAACACATTAAGAGACATTTAAAAAAGAGTCTCTGAAGCACCATGCGCAAAAAAAAAAGCTTTGCACAAAATCGCTTGTAACAAATTAAACTTCTTAAGAGCTACTGAAGTTTGATTTTTTTTTTTAAGCACTTTTGTAATTTAGTTTCATGAAATCCGAGGACTCCTAAATCATCCCATTCAGACCCACTGGAGTCTGAGGGATGATACTTTCAGTAGTTTCCTCTTCGGCCACACAGCGGTAGCCTTCTGTCCACAATCGTGAACGCTCTGCCGGACTGGCTGTGCGCGTCCCCGGCTCCACGGCACCTCTACAGACGCACATTTCGGATCGGTTGTGCCTTGTGTTTCCTGCACATGTACTGGAATATAATAGAGAGAAATATACTCTGGATGGGGAGAAAAAGTGGGAAGTCTTTAGGGCCAAAGTTAACTTTCTCTCCCGGAGGTCACAGGCGTCTGACCCTAGAAGAATGCGTGAGTCATAAATTAAAATAGACTCGGAGCCCTAACACAGATTCATTGGGAGACAATACCGAGGAAGAACAGGACAGTATCCCAGCACGCCGAGAGAGTTGAGAAATTAATCTGTGAGTTTCTTTTTTTCCCCCTTTTATTTCCAATGCGATCATTGTCTTTCTTTATGTTAGATCGTTACAAGTTTGGACCGTGCGTGTGTTAACGGGTGCAAAAAAAATGTCAATTCCACTTGCCACTTGTGCAGCCTAATAGAGTGACAGCGCTGGTTATGTCTGAATCTATAACTTTGCGGGTGTAAACTTGAGCCATGCATGCAGGGACTTTTTGTCCGGAGTGAAGAGTCTGCAGCTCGGACAGTCAGCCGGGTCTGTCTCCTGCATGTGTGAGAGTTAATTTGCCCCGAGTTCACGGTGAGGATGTGACAGAGGGTACAGGAGGACAAGGCGCACGACAACGGCCTGGAAAAGACTGATAGAGTCCCTTCAGGGTGTTCCCCCGTATTTAGAGCCACACTACACCTCTCAGATAAGCCGCTGCTCGCATGCTGATAAGGAGCTTTTAGAGAAACAGATCACACATGCTTGACAAAAAAAAAAAAAAACGAGTCTGAAAAACTGCTGAAAAGGAAACGCGCCATTGTTTCTGAGATTCGTGAAGCTTTATCTCAACCGCTTGTCATAGTCGGAGTTTTGCGCAATTTCCCAGCATCAGCTCTAATTGTTTAACGCATCCACGTGTTTGTTTGCACATCTAATCACTCCTCAATTCAGAGTTATAATTGCCCGGCTTGACAGAGCCTCAGGTTGCCAATTTGGACCTGCCCACACCCGCCTGCAGTAAATCACAATTTCCAACAAGTTGTGTAATTGTTTGGACCCCGGCAGAACAATTTATAGAGCAGCAACCCCCCTCTCTTGTAAGTGAGAGTGTCTGTCTGAAAAACAATCCGAGCGGAGGGGGGGTCGCCGAAGTTGA
Organism: Etheostoma spectabile; assembly: GCF_008692095.1. Classification (NCBI taxonomy): domain Eukaryota; kingdom Metazoa; phylum Chordata; class Actinopteri; order Perciformes; family Percidae; genus Etheostoma; species Etheostoma spectabile. The sequence continues at coordinate 14,997,299 of NC_045740.1, forward strand.
TCTCCTATGGCATTTTGTTTTGAGCAGGTGCTGCGGGTTGAAGTTCCCTCATAAGGTAAAGTGGCATTAGAGTGTCCAAATGGCAGACTTATATATAGGCTGCCAATTCAGCACATATTGTCCTGGGCTGCACGGTTAAGCTCTCTCCGCTGTCTGAGGGAGACCTGCAGTTTTTTTTCTTTTCTTTTTCCCTTTCTTCTTCTGTGGGGCTCCGCGCTGACAACTGGCGGACCAGACTGAACACAGCGGCCGGTCACTGTGTGGTCCAGTGGAGCCTGTCAGCAACATGACATCTCCATCATGAACCGTGCGTAAAAGGCCCCCTCGTTTCTGTGGCACATTTGAATGATTCCCCGTCTGTGATATAATATACATAATTTACAAGATGAAAATTGTTTCATTTGGTAAAATATCAGGTTACAGTCTGTGAATAATAGATACATTTTTTTTTTTATCATGTGCTCGGTTAATTTTTGGGCCTGTTGCCTCTCAGAAAAAGTTTTTTAATTTAATTTTCAGATTTTTATTTGATGTAGACAATGCAATTTTCCCTCTCTCTCTCTCTCTCTCACACACACACACACACACACACACACACACACACACACACACACACACACACACACACACACACACACAAAGTGTTCTTGTCTAGCATCAGCACAGTTTAACTGTTATTCCAAATCACTATCATTTATTAAATATTCCACTCTGAAAATATCAATTTCTTTTTCTTTGCTTCAATAATAAGCCCTATAAATGTACACCTCGCTGCTAACGTGATGCAAAGCCAACCTCGGGATCTAATTCTTGTATTTAGAAATCCATACATTGCTGAGTCGTTTTTCTAATATGTCACATCTATTTGGTGGATTCTGGGAGGCCTTTTCCTCTGTTGGGGCCCAGAGGGACTCTCAAGTGGCAGAGAGATGGCACAAGCAGCTGGAGAGACTAAAAAGAAAGAGATTTGACGGCTGGGAGAGAGGGTGAGATGAAGAGATTGAAGAGAGGAGGTGGAGGAATGCTCTGAATTTTTATAGATTGCGACTGCGAGTTTGCCATGTACAAGACATCGACAACACCCTGATATGCCAAAGACGTCATAGCTAATTACAATTTTAGGATGCGTCGTCATGTCTAAACCCTTTAGCTTTACTGTTGTTTTATTGAGCTGCACGCCCATCTTCCATCTGACCATGGTGCTGCAAATTTCAATGTTTGCTTTTTTTGAAGATCTTATTCACCTTCATCGGGGAAAAAAACGTTGCTCCATCATTTTGGAGTCCTAATTATTTGTTGTTAGGTTCTTTGAAAAAGACACCAGCCCCTAAATTGGACATGCGTTGTACAAACACAAATTAAACATTTAATCCTAAGTATTTCTCCCTGGGTCCTAAGTGCATATTAGCCAACCTATACTTATCTCTGGCTCAACGGCACACCCAAATTGCAGTGTTGTTGCTGAAAAAGAAAGGTTGAGGCCCCGGAGAGGACTTGATACATGCTGGCAGATGCCCATACGTTTGTCGACCACAATCCAAGCTTAGGTGTGTGTATATGTGTGTACGTGTGTGTGCATAAGACTACCCTCACATGCTTGCCCTTGTGCACAGTTAGGCGTGTATGATACAAAAGAATTTCTCGGTTTGTCTTGTGATGTGTCCTTGTCATGTGTATCTACGCACCTTCATGTATGTATTTGTTGTGTGTGTGTGTGTAAGTGTGTAAGTGTGTGTGCCCTGCTGGGTGGGCATACTTCTCTGTGGATCCCTGCTCTGCTCTCCACCACCGCATAACCTTGGAAACAGCTTCCTCATTTTCCCCCCAGAGCGGAGAATAACGAGGGCCCATGTTTATTCTCCTCTCTCGTCTCTTTCAATAGCGGGGCTAACCTTTCCTCTCTGCCGCTGATCCTCCAGCACCTGCTTCCCACCATCCAATTTCAAAACTCTGAATAAGACCTTACCTGACATACTGTACGAGCCCCTAATGACAATGGCATTCCCTCCACACAGACACACACTCGCTCTTCCTTCCTCTTCATTTCACATCTTAACACACAGCATTTAGGCGACATCTTTGTTCAGCGTCCTGGCCGTGTTCTCGTCATGTTCAGGGCAGCTCATATTTTTGGGCGTTCTGATCCACAGAGCGGCTCAAGTTCACAAAGTTCATCCTCTTCTTCGGCTCTTTTCTCTCTCTGGCTTTCATTTCTTTAGGCATCAGGGTGCGCGTCACCGTTGTCTGACAACTGCAGCATGGACAATGGCTATTATGTACCTGCAAAGGATTGACTAACATTATAAATCTACGGTTTAAACAAGAGGCTTTGACAAATGACTGCTGCAGTGTTAACACAGTCACAAACCTGGCATCCCGCCTAGAGAGAAAATAACAAGGGGTGGCTTATGTAAATCCACACTGAACTGAAGTCACTTCTTTCTCAGATTGTGATTATCAGCTATGAATGTTGCTTTTTTTTTCTCCTGTTTTCCTGCTTGCTTTGCCATTTGTGAACAACTTGGCATGGCAAACTGCAGCATCATTCTCTCGGCTCTCTCACTTTTTCTCAAGTGGAAAAACTCACCATGACACTCTCCAGCAGCACATCACACAGGGCCGCCGTCTCTCTGGGTTGTTGAAAATCATCTCTGCAAATGTGGGAACGCCGTAAATGAAGTAACGTGAAATAATTCCTGGAATGCGCTGAACAAAACCAGCTAGTCATATATGGACATAATAATGCTTAAGTACTTTTGGGAAGTCTGGTCGAGGCTTGTTCCTGCATCCTGAGAGGTCATTTTGACTTTTGACTTGTATAGAAAAACTAAATGAGGAGCAGCAAAATGACTTTATTTTGTATTTGGTCGATAAGTATTTCAAGCTCTCAGTAAACATTTTCAGATGGATGTTCCAAAAACACGTTCACTTTTTAGAATAGGACACAGAAATCATATGGTTTTAAATTAGTTTACCAAAATTATACTATAAAAAAGTGTCTTTTGTGGCGGAACAAAGAGTTAAGGTGCTTCATAAAACTGAACCCAGTTATGTATGAGACCAGTGAGTGCAAAGACTGAAGTGGAGAGAAGGTCAAACAAGGACTTACTTTATTAAAAACAGTTGTGCACTATTTCATTTCCAAAGGTAAACATTCATGGAGAAAAAAACAACACCCAGGCTGAAAAGTCAAACGAAGGCTTTGTGTCTAAAACAAAAAATAAAATTCAGATCGAACGTACTTGGTTTGCGAAATGTTTACATTATTTTCTCGATCTGAATGCTGCATGTTGACCTCAGACAAATTATTTTCCCCTAACAGAAAAAAGATTTTAGATTCTCGGATGTTGCTTGCAAAATAGATTAACCTGACAAGTTATTGTTCATTGCTGCTCATGGAAATCTCATCATTGTAACTTATTATTTCCCTTTAAGAAAGCAGAATCATCGAAAAAAAGAAGAAGACATAATTCAGACTGTTTTTTTTTCTTTCTCTGTTGCACTTGACGGACGTCTCAGCTTCGCCAGGAGCAGCAGCCAGAACTAAAAGGAGTCCTGGAAAAATGTCCTTCATAGTTGATTCTAATACGTGGACTTCAATGGCAAAATAATAAGTGTTGTGGCCAGCCTTTTTGGTTTCAGCCAATCAAATCGCAGAGTTTTAGTATTTAAAAACAAGACCATAATAGGGTGACCAGGTGACTGACATCGGTGCTCAAGTGGCTCTTTATCTGTCAGTCAGTGGATGTGGCCTTGGACAGCAGCAGATGCTTTGGCAATTACAATGCTCCTGATGATTTTACAGAAAAGAGGAGTCACATGTCTGTCTGTCCAGGAGCTTGTAGAGCTTTAGTCTTTTTCTCCTCCTTCCACTTCTGTCTCCCCCTGTTTTTTTTGTTCCTGTCTTCTAATACAGATGTGTTTGCCGTTTTTTTTTCCTTAACTCTACACAAATGTTTTTGTTACTAAATGATTCTCTATTCTATATTCTAAGTATTCTAAGTAGTAAGTAATTTACATTTACATTTAAGTAGTCGGTATTATTGATGTTTCATTTCCGGGATTGTTCAGGTGCCACCGGAAATGTTTGCCGGATGTTCCTTATTTCCAACCAGATGTCCATTACCTTCCTCTTTCTTTGTGTTTTTAAGGACATTCATGAGGACTATGGTTAACTGGTCCTCAGGTTTCTGCAGGGTTAATCCAGACATCTAGCCAGACTGTCTGTCCAATCTAAGTTTTCTGTTGTTTTTTTTAGTTTTGTTTTTTGGGGCATTTTCAGCCTTTATTTTGATAGGACAGCAGAAGACGTGAAACAGGAGAGAGACATGCTGTGAAGGGCCGCAGGTCGGAGTCGAACCCTGGCCCGCTGCATCGAGGAGTAACCCCCCCACATATGGGCGCCCGCTCTACCAACTGAGCTATCCGGTCACCCGACTAAAACAACTTTTAAACGTACACATGCTCCAAAACATGCTCCTTCCAGAGGCTATTTTGCAGGGGCACCGTTGCTCCGTCCATTGCTTAGCACCGCCCATGACGATTGTGATTGGTTTAAAGAAACGCCAATAAACCAGAGCACCCCTCCCATCCCGGAATGCTGTGTAGACTAGGCAGGCCTTCCTCCACAGCTCTGTGAAAGAAGGTCTGTTAATGTGAGACTATATTCCAAGTAAATGTCCTAAGATGACTCACAACTTCAATAACAACCTTTGTATGCTTAACAATGCAGGGAGCCAGTATGGGACAGTGGGTGTCATTAGCAAATATCTCCTGGGTTGTTCTGTCCTGCCTAACAACCAGATGGGTGGGGTTGCATCTATAAGTGCCTGAATGTTTTGACAATTGGAGGAAAGTGTTTGAAGATACATTTACTCATCTTTTGTGAGATTCAGAAAACAAATTGTTATGAACCATAAACCCCACCCCTCTAGCACTCCCTTGCAGGTTAAAACAAACAGAAGAAATTATTTGCCTTTGGATGAAAGCTTATTTCTTATTACTGTTGCCACGAATCACTCTCAGGCGCTATGCTTGTGAATTTGTTCCACATTTCTCACTTTAATCTGCAGTTGACAAATAGTTGTTGTTTCCCAGAGCCACAGTAGCACAACACGACAGGCTTTTTTAAGGATGGGAAAGATAAAAAGGGTTTGCGGGGAGGAAAAGACCTCCTGCTGCTCCAAAACACGCACACATACACAACACATGTCATGACCGAGCCGAACGCACAGTCACACGTAGCTTTCTTAGCTCCAAATTTACAAAAGGGGACTTGACGCTGCCTTCTTTTGTAGTTGACTCAATTAATTGATATTGGTGTATTGTGTAAACAAGGTTAGATACGTAATTTGAAGTATTTGGAAGATATAACAGCCTTGGTACAAAAGGAGTCTGTGTAGCCTTTACAATGATAATTGTCTGGGGGACAAGTAATTATGTTTTGTTTGATGTAAGAATGCAAGCATAATGGTGAACAACAACATACCAAGGTACCATTTAAAGGGGTACTCCAGCAATTAAGGATTGTCAGCTAATTAGAATTTAAAAAGTTAGGGGACTAAGGGACAAACTACAAAACAACTTGTCTGAAGCGAAGCAGCTGACGCTCACATATTCGGATGTTGCAAGTACGTGAACTCAAATGTCAACCCCTGGCCCAGCTGGCACAAACATCCAGAACGTTAGGGCTGAGATGAAATGCTTTTTTTTTTAGTTTGATTCTAGAGGAATAGCGATTCGATAGTATTGAGTATTGCGATTCCCCCCCCTTTAACAAAAACTAAAGTGACACATGAGACATTTCTAAAACCTAACTGTTAAAAAAGAATGTGCATCACGTGTCAGTCAGCCAGTCAGTCTTGACATTTATTTCATTTGTAAAGAAGTACATTACATGTATATTCTGCATTTTCTGCTTCCGGTCAGCTGTACCGTGTAAACAGAAAATATTTAGGTGAATCATTGGTAAAAAAAGACAAGAAAATTGATTCCACTGAAAAGAAACCATTTTGAAAAACGTCGCAAAAAAATTCACGGTACGTACGACTTTCAGTTGTTTCCCTACCCCTACTGGACGTGCACTTTTACGCATCGGTGGATGTCACAAACGATAGTCCTCAAGGGGGCGAAATAGAGCTAATCAAAGGGTTTCCACAGTAGAAACATGGCGTCTGTGAAAGAATGTGTCCCGATGAAGGGGGAAAAATACATAGAGGCGATGGGGGTGGGTCTGAATAATAAGTGACAAAGTAAATATGCGGATGCTTTGGGTGCTCAGCTAGAGGTTTGTCAAATTAGTCAGCAGTGGTTATTTTGAGCAGACGTGAACCCAACAGCGTGCCCTGCAGCAACGCTCAGACTGCAGCTCGCGTTGCAACTTTAAGATGATTTTTTTTCAGATTTCAATTGCAAACGAGCCTGGCATGATTGTACTCTGAGCTCGTATTTACTTTGTTTTTACAGTTTGACTCTGCTCCTCCCATCTTTAGAAGCGTCACCCTCCTCTAAAAGCAGGCTGGCTAACCTTCACTTTACCACTCGTAGTGGTTTGGAGTAATGGGGCGTGGCAGCAGGGTTTCGGCGTGCGAGGCCTCCGAAATGACCCTGTGGTAAAGTAGTGAGGGCCAATATAGCGTGGTCCCACCCACCGGAGCCCAGATCCAATTGGTCGTCGTCCAGCTTGTCTACGCAGGGCGTTGCCATGGTTTCCAGTCCTTGAAGAAGTCTTTAATCGAGCCGTTGTCATCATGAGATGGTGGTGAGTGTTTTGGCTCGCAGTGGAGAGATAGAGGCAACAGTGAAAAAAGAGAGAGAGAGAGAGAGGGAGCTGGCGATCTACTGTGTGGCTTAGAATAGAAACGTCCCGCTTGATGGACAGCTCTGAAAGCAAGAAAGACTTTGGGAGATGCACACATCAGGTTCATTCCTTGTGTCATGAAGTTCCCAGGGCTATACAGTGCCTGGGAACGGATTCATAAGAGATATGCTCCTGACACGCTCCTGGCTTATGTCTATTTTTTACATAGTATGTTCTATACACGCTGTTGGATTAGCAGAAGTGTGCAGTGTGGGGTTCAGTGATGACGGGTTGTGCAGAGGAGTGGCGCTGGCTCGAGTATCAAGCTGACTGGGCTCAGACCTCAGGTTTCCGCCACGTAATCCACTTTAGATGGTAGACCCGACGGCCTGCTGACATTTGTGCCAGAAGGTACAATACAAGAGTAGTTAAGATACACTCACTGGCAATGGTAGCAGTGCTGTGTGTGCGTGCTCTTGTGTGAGCCATCTGAAGAGAATCGCAGTCCTCATGGAGCCCACCTGTTGGGCTATTTCATGTGTCTAATGTTAACTGTTGGTTTTGGGAGAAAACTTTGTTTTACCGTTCAGCCTGTGATGATACTGCATTGAAACCAACCAGGTCAATCGTACTACTGTATTATTAGAGGTAGTTCATTTTTCTTGGCCCGCAGCCAGTGTGTAACAGAATAAAATGGCCCTTTGCCACAGTCCCTCAAGTCGATGGTTCCCTGTAGGAGGGCCTGCTGTTGCAGGAGGGAAATCGCTGCCTCAGCAAGCTGTTTAGTCTCATTCTCAAGGAGCTTACACTGTGTTTCCCTGTTTAATATGGGAAACATACGTAGGCTGGCCTGTGATGTCAATTGTTATTTCTGGAGGCCTGCTATAGGAAAAATCTCATTTGCCTTTGTAAAGCACTGTAGTGAAAAGGAGCTTATGTCATAAAGACGCTATTGTGGCTGCTACGGGGCTTGCTGTGTGTGTGTGTGTGTGTGTGTCTTTAAGTGTCACTACTTTGACCCACACATTGTGGTTTTCACGTGTGTTGCAGGTTTCAATGCACAATGGTTTGTTCATGGCGCACACAAAGGGAATTAAGCGGCGGCCTTTTGTGCTGGACATTTATGAATGTGAGCTGCTATTGTAGCCGCCATAAATGATTACATATTTCTCCTGCCTGCCTCTCTTTGCTTTAAGGTGCTCTTTGTCATTGTGCAGCTCCATGACTTTCGCAGGTGGAAGATACGTTACAACATAATGATGGTGATAATGGAGGGAGTCATGGTGTGCAACTGCTTGAAGAAAACTAAACACTTTACCAATTTCACATAACCTGAACACTTAAATTTCAAAGGAACGATGTCTTAAAAGTAATAATCTCGAAGATTTTCATTTAAAGAAATGTCTGTCAAATCTCTGCCGCTGAATGAGGTAACACAATGGGGATTGAGCCTTTGGCGCACTGATGAAAGCCCCTGCATTTACAATAATACAAACTGGGTGCCCGTGGTGGCATTCTCAAGATAAATCACAAGTGGTCAACAATCAACAGTAATTAAAGCATTTTCCATCACCCAGCAGTGGTTAGTCCACCAGGGAGGGTAGGCGGAGCTAAATCAACAGACTCGCTCCTCAACTTACCTGTGTGTGGAGCGGTGTGCTGTTTTTTCCCAGTCTCTGCTAGTCTTGAGAGTACACTGTTATACAAAGAGCAATGACTACAGACATGAAACTCCAAAAATAAGTGAAAGTGAACGTGAGATCTAAAAAAAACACCTAAAATTACCACTTATCGCTATCAAGATTTGCTTGACTCAAACAAAACAGAGTCAGTATCAATCCAATTAATAGTTATAAAACTTTTGTGATTTGTCTAATTAAAATCGGCCCAGTTCCTCCTGTAGAGTTGTTTCTGTGGCCCAGAGAGTTGTACTGGTACATTTCGAGCTGCAAATGTTTGTATACGTGTCAACGATAGTATAAAAACACTTTTGATTATTTAAAGTGCTCATATTTTTACAAAGTGAAAAAGCCCAAAGTCCACCCCAAAGGAATTTACCATCTTCCAGAAGAAACACGAGTCACAAACTGCTCCAAACAACTGAATTGTAGTCCAGCATTCACTTCTGGGATGAACGTGCGTCACTTTGTAACACACGTTATAATGCTGGCCTAGCTGCTAGCGTGGCACGCCCTCATGCTCTGCCATAGATATATATCTATAATGCTCTGCAACTGACAGCTAGCAGTACTTACTGCTCATGTGCAACTCCCAACAAAAATGGGATAGAAATGCCTCACTCTGTAGCAAAAACAGAAAGCGCAACACACAGGATGAAAAGAGGAGCTGCAGCAATGTGAAGTACAACAAAAATGTGGTGTTTTCCGAAAATTAAACCACATAAACCTATTCTGGTACAACCTCTAAATACAATTATGAACCTGAAAATGAGCATATTTTGAGCACTTTAAGATTCAAAATTATAAACCGCTCTAAATTGAGATTGACACAGCGTGAGTGGCATAATGCATTATAAAATGACAGACTGAAAATGCAGCGTAGTGGATATTAGATCAATGACTGTTGTAATCACTTACTCAGGCTGAATCTTCTGGCAAGAAGCCTCGAACAGAGCCGTGCAAATGCTAAATAAAAGGAAAAACTCTTTATCCTCAGTACATGTTTTCATCATGATAAAGGTTTCTGTGAAATTAAATATTTGCATTAATTCTTTCGAAATAATTGCCTCCTCTCAGCAACAAGTCAGAGCAGTGTGGGGTGGAGTTTGGGTCTGGCAGATCAGATAAACTGTGTGTTTGATTTCTCTTATGAATACAAATTGTAGACACATGTGGGAGGAGAAGATTGAAATAAAACATGTGAAATTTATTGCCACCACAGTTTTTTCCTTCTTCTATTTTTTATAACCATTCCTGACGACCACCTCCACCATCGCGACGAGCCTCCCCTCACGTTCAGCTTCTCCGTGTTTTACAGAGCAGCAGATTTGTGCGCTGTCCTCTAAATCATTTCCCTCTCTCGCAGATTGCTCCCTGCTGGAATATTGGCCTGACAGCCGTTTTTTTTTTTCTTCCTCCCTCTGCTTCCCCAGTGGACTCATTTACATTTATGCACGCGGCAATTAATTACAGGCTGGCGCTGGCCTTGTAAATTAGAGGGAGACGAGGTCGCCCTCATTACTGCCCCTGACAGTTAAAGCCTTGTTTGGGTCGTGACAAAGTTGACTTCAGGCTGGGATAGTGGAAGCTTAGCAGTGGTGGACTGGTCTTCATACATCTGAAATCACTTTGCAGCAAATAAAGCAAATTCACTTTCTGGATAAATAGGTTATTTTGTGCTTTTTTAATGAAAAAAAAATGTTGCAATCTTTTTGTATCGTTTTGTGTTCCAGAAAAAGCTTTTTATCTTTGCAGCCATAGGTCATCATTCCAGGGCCTTGTGTTTTGTCTTTAGCGTAATGCCTTCTGTGTGTTTTGGGGGTCTTTCATCCAATTGCTTTTTTTTCCCAAGACCCAAGAGTCAGGCAGGCGACTTCTCACGGTATTGGCCTTTTCATGCGAAGACGCTCCAACTTTTTCCTGCTCCTTCTCTCATAAGGCCTTCCTTTCTTCTCTGTCACGCAGCGATGTGTTTGTGCATACCTTACCAGCTTGACAAAAGAAGGGAGAGATCCTATTCACTTCTGCTTTTGACATTCACCTCTTGTTTTTACAATCTTTCCAAGGCGCGCTGTTAGCACAGTGGAACAGGCTTTGTCTTGAAGAAGCGGGACAATGGCGAGCGCCATAATGTAATCTCCTAAAGGTAGTGAGCAGAGGGGCGAGGTTTAGATGTATGTGCTGGCGCTTGCCCCCACCAACCCTCTCCCTCCCTTCTGCCCTTTACTTTAGCAATATTTCATGTTAACAGCAACTTGAGAGAGAATACGGTCGCCACTTAAGCCTCTCTAATGTTCACCCAGGTCTTTTGTGAAGGGAACACAAAGGCTTTTCACTCATGCAAACATCCCCTTCCCTCATTCCACCTATTAAAGGTGTTCTGACTAGCAGTCTGCCCACCCACAAGCATTTCTGCAGACCTGTTTTTTTTTTTTTTTAGCAACATA
>NC_045740.1:15008233-15012447 GCF_008692095.1 Etheostoma spectabile
CTTTATATTGAAACAGGTTTTATCAGCCTAAAACATCAAAGTTCTGTGCCACATACACGCCACCGATCATGCACCCTCCGACATCTGTCCGTTAACCCAGTTTGCCTGTTGGATTGTCAAACAGTGTCCAAAACCACAACTTCACACGCCTCTTCGACAGCGTAATTAGGGGTGAGGGACACTAACCAGGTGTGAGAAGGTGACAAAGTAGGCAGGGTTTGGCCCTCAAGTTCCCCTTTTTATTCCTCTAATTGTTTCTGTCTTTGGAGTGCAACACCATTAAAATACTGGAAAAGGACTGTCTGGAGGAGTTTGCCATCACACCCATTTGACTGATTATTGGGTCTCGCCCCTCTCTATGGTGTCATGCTTCACCTTTGAGTGTGGCCGTTTTGAAAAACTATATATGTAATCAAGACAGTGGTTGTATTTTCTCCAAAACATATTAAGCAAATGAGTACTAATTAAAACATATTTTTTGGGAAGTAAATTAATATCTGGCAACTCTGATCAAAGGGAAAGCTTTGGGCAAAAACATTAGATAGTGTGAATACTCAGAAGTCTCATTTCAAGCAAGAAAAACAGATAAATAACAACAGAAACATTGCTAGGTCTGAACAACATGGCCAGCGGTCCTCTCACAGCCAACGTGTGCTATAAACTCATCGTTTATGGGTCAAGTGAACCTCATTCTGGCTTAATTGTCCATATGATTAGTTGGAAACCACACTTGTTTCCTGTGATGCAGACATGGAAGTGGCAGCGCAGAGCCTCATGTGGTGCTAAGCTCATTGAGAGAGCTTCTGTCTCATAGAGTTCCATTGTTCTTACTCCAGTGTGTCCGCTTCTGCACAAGTGGCATTGACAGCTGCAACAAGACAACATTTGGGACTGTGCATATTTTGTTGCGTGAATGTGTGCATTCATTGTGCAGGTGCAGGCATCGCTCTGAATGTAATAATGTGTATCTCCTTATCGTGCAACATATCTCTCAGCTCTCTTGTTACTGTCTTTAATGCTATGATGTCACACCTTTGCTTTTGCCAAAGGCAGGTCTCGGGCCGTTCGTTTTGCTGCGCAAAGTTTCTTTTCCAAACAGGTGCTTTTTTTTTGCCGCTGGCTCAACGGTAGAGTAACATGTGCCATTTTACAGCAGATGGGCCAAAAAGGTAGCTGTTACTTACTGCAGTTGTCAAGAGGAGACAGGAATGGTAATGTAGCCTGGGTCCCTCATGTCAGCACCCCTCAGAGGTGGACGAGAGCGTATCTCACAATATTTGCAAAATCACATAATTAGATAGTGTGTGAGCAGTAGTATTGTGCACGAACTGTGTTTTTGTGTTGTATGTTTTACATCAAAAAACTACTTACATGTGTAAAACAAAAACTTTTACAGCTTACTTTATTACTTACTTATTATAGTTTTCATTCATGTAAACAATAGCACAACATGATCATGTTGGGACAACATGATTTTACTTAAAACCAAAAGATGACAATAATGAATTATATTCCAACACTACTTAAAGTAGAGTAAATTCCCTTGTCTCCGCTCTAGGCCTTATTTAAAAAAAAAAAAACAGTTGTCATAACCTCATATGTAGGGATTTTGCAGCTCACAAAGGGTTATTTTGCCCACGTAGTTTAAAAAGCTATAGGGGCAGGTATTGAAATCTCAATTCCTTCTGCCACACACTCTATAAGTGCCACGTAGTTACAATGTGTATTCCTGCACACAAGGCTGTTGCTGAACGTGTGTGTGTGTGTGTGTGTGTGTGTGTGTGTGGGGTGTGGTTGGGTGTGTGTGTGTGTGTGTGTGTGTGTGTGTGTGTGTGTGTGTGCGTGTGTGTGTGTGAGAGAAAGAGAGAGCAAGAGAGAGAGAGAGAGAGAGAGAGAGAGAGAGGAGAGAGCATTGCGTTTGCTGCAGCTCTCCTTACTGGGCAGCCAGCGTCTCTCTGATTACCCAGGATTCTCCAGGTGTCAGATCTGCCATCTGCAGATGAGTGGCAGGGCGTATGGAGCGGAGCAATGGAGGGAAGGGGGGGGGGGGGGGGTTAAACAAAAAAAAAGAGAGGAAACAGAATAACTGGTTCGGCAGACATCTGGAACGTGTTCAGACGGGTCAGCGAGAGCGAGAGAGTGTGAGCGGTGCTCGATTGAAATGTTGGCTTTTCGAGTACTTGTCTTTTCAGCTTTTATTGGGTAAAACCGCTTCTTCTACAAAAAAAAGAAAGACAGAAGTTGCATCTAATGGAAATGTGTGGTGTTTCACACAAGTGTGTTTTCGCTGACTATTTGTTATCATTATTATTTTCTCAAGAAATTCTTAGTGTACAAGCCTTTGAGTTGGTCTAGTCAGAATTACCCCTAATTGTGCCCTGAGAGGAAAAATGCATCCAAGAGAGAACCATTTGGTTGATTAAAGACATGAATAAAAGATCATACATGCCCAGTGTTTGCTTTTTTCTTCATTGTTCTCAATTAGCCTCAAATTGTGGAATCAAAGACGTGTTTATTAGCCTCAAATTGTGGAATCAAAGGCGCATTTGTAATGCTCTCTTTGTACGAGTTAGATGTTGTGTTGGGGAGTCCTCATGATGCAGAGTGTCAGAGAAATGCTGCTGTGGTGTGTTCCGTTGTCTGTGTGAAACCAGCCTTTCTCCTTAAGTCTCTTCCGATCCAGTTCACTTCTATCTTTAATTAGCGGCCTCCCACTCTCAATGAAGACTAGCTCCCATCCTCTCTTAATTTGGGGCCCACTCAGGGCGGTCCCATCCTAAACAGGGTGCCTCTATGGCTCTCCAATTGGCAGTCTGACCTCTTTAATGTTATTATTTGTTTTCTGTGACCCTATATTTAACAAATGGCTGTTTGTAGTGTGTGCTTTTGTGCATGTGAGGCTATAATAAGGGTGACCCCAGGTTAGCTCTCTGAGTCAGAGTGGTCTATTTAAGCCAGGCAGCCCATGAATGATTAGCTGTCCATTTGATGACAGGGGTTCCCCCCCTTGCTCTCAATTGTAATCAATTTTTGAAAGAAAATATCAGGCATCACTAAGTGGGTTAGGACAATTTTTCCGACTTCAAAGATTTGTTCAAGAATCACGCTGTTTGTCATTTGTTAGCCTTTGCGTGTATGCCGTTGCTTGCGCAGTGAAGGAGCTGTGTGAGAAACACACTGATCCTCTGTTGGCTCTGCTGTGGACTCCACTCAGGACCTCTGTTCTGTGTTGAACGTCCACTACAGAGGGACCTCAGGTGGGTCAAAAGAACGGTCACAGGGCTCCAAAAAGCAATTTTCAATCCAAATTTTCATACTTTGTCAAACCTTAATTTGTTGGCAGTACATGAAGAATTTGATCAGTGTTCATTAAAATGTATCCTGCTGCATAAGGCAACACACACTTCCTTTACAGGGTTGGTTCACCCAAATTACACAAACACATGTTCTCACTTACTTACTGTGGCATGTAGCCATGCAGATAGTTTGGGTTTTTCTTGCCATGACTCTGAGTTTTCTGTCGCTCTCCCTAAATAATAGAAGTGAATGAAATTTAATTTTTGGTGCTTTTCAAAATCTAGAAATCTCTTTCTACAAACAAAACCTGCCATTTCTTTGGTCGAAGTTAGTTATAGTGAAAAGTGTGACTGTAAAAGGAAATACCTTCATCTCCTTGGTATCGGGGTAAAGGAGTAAATCTGAGAAACAAATATCTCATCAACCTGGACAAATTATTTAAAACTATCTGTAAGTCTTGACCACTGTGGCAAAACATATTTTTTTTGGGATGAAATGTCCCTTTAATTGATGGTGATGGTGATAAACATATACTACATGAAAGTAATTGTGGAAGTAACATGATAATAATCATTTGTCTTTTGTTTTCCTTTTTTTCCCCAGGTGACGTTCATGAATTTTAAAGTCATCCACAAGTGAGAAGAGGCTGTTGGAGTTGAAGTCTCTTATTTCTGTAAGTTTCCCAAATTGGGTGATACAAATTACATTTATGTCTTTGCACTGTAAAGCATCCAGCTTGTGTTGTGCCACTATTTGGCACTTTGGATGATTGCTTCTACCAAATGGCAGATTATAAGCTTTCATAGAGAACACATCATTGTTTCCTCGAAGCAGAACAGAGCAACACTTCAGCACCAGTGGCTGTTAGCAGAGCCGCAGTCTACTAGTCTAGTGTGTGTGTGTGTGTGTGTGTGTGT
>NC_045740.1:15012457-15013952 GCF_008692095.1 Etheostoma spectabile
TGTGTGTGTGTGTGTGTGTGTGTGTGTGTGTTAGTCCACGTTAGCTGTCTCTGTTCATGTCCACTGCCTCTCTCCCCTTCCACCGGCACATACAGAACGCTTTTGATTTGTTTCACAGCAGACGCAGACCTCCACTCCGGTTAGTATTCTGCCCTATGCGCCCTCAATAGCTGCTTTCACTTGGGTGAAGAAAGGGGTCTTTTACTGACTCTCACAGGCATCACTCCAGGAACCTTTCAGCGCAAGGACCTACAGTATGCCTTTTAATAGACTTTCTCTCTGTGAGCAATAAAGATTATATCTGGAGTCAAATGGTGCTGTAGGTAACACTAGCCCAAATTAAGCTGGTGAGGTCCCAGTGGCCGATCTTGATGGCTTCAGCAGAGGCGGGAGACATATGAAATGTACAATGGGAGAGATTGGAGAAAAGAGTGATCCGACCATCTGGCTAATCCCCCTGTTTAAGAATACTTATTAAGGCCCTCTCTAGTGGCCCTTGAGCCATGTCACTGCTGGGTCAACAAGTGGCCTCACTGACAACTCGCACGCACATTGGACAGACAAGCGTCAGTGTTCTGGTGTGGGTGATAATCTGTGTCCTGCTGGTTCGGTCGAGGAGTTCAGTTTCAAAGGCTTGATTTATGGCTCCTGTAAATCGTTTTGTATCACAATCTAGAGCTATGGTTCTCATCCAGGGGGGTCGAGACCCTATTAAGGGGTCACTGATTGATGCAACCTGTGACAAGATTTTACAAGTAGATATAGCTTCATTTTAAGGGTTCACAAGTCAACAGCATAGACAACTGGCGTACTGTCTGGTGATGGATATTTTGGTTGCTTTGGAAGACCACATTTTACTGAATGAATAACAATAAAAGAATACAAACATCACAGTAATGAATACAGGCATCATACATGCATTTCCTTTGCCTAATTGTGCTGCGTTTGAAGAAAGGAATGGTGTCATTATTGGGGAAAACCGGACCACTTAGGCCACTTTTAATTCCATCAAACTCCCTAAATCTCATCAGTTCATCTGGAAACTTGAAATCACATTTTTGTGTCTTTTAACATGCAATTGCTTTTCGAATCTAATTACATGGCGGTGAGATGACAAGTGGACCCTCCTAACAAAATTACAGTCTTTATAGGGTACAGATTGTGTCGTGACAGGACATCTTTGTTTCATAAGACTTTGGAAGGAAGTGGCTGCTGCGTGTGATTTGCAAAGTCAAGGCCTTGACATGTACTGTACATAGTGTATCTAATGGTTTTGATCAGAGGAGCTGGGGTGTGTCTATGACTAATGTTTTAGGTGATCTGACATCACTGGTCAGTTCACAAAATCAGTTTTTTAACAAAAGGTTTGAATTGGTTACACTGGCGCGCATTTATCAACCTAACGTAGAAACCAGCGAAGATATGAGCGCAGAAATCATTTTACGACAGGATTCACGTGGGGTTCATGAAACGTTCGCATCACACCAATCAGAGC
>NC_045740.1:15013962-15014277 GCF_008692095.1 Etheostoma spectabile
GTAAGAATGGTCGTACATTGATAAATGCAGCGGCTGGAAACAATCGGAATTTAAATATCACGCCCCAATATATTCTCGGTTTTAAGGCTTCACCCCTACTATTTAAGACATGGCCAGAGGTAATCTGGCTAAGAAGCGGCACTTTTTAGAGGTGGAGATTGAAACCCTGATATCTCGGTTTAATTTGCAGTAACGTTTGTCGTATTTGGCACCATAAAAACTGGAATTGAAGGCTAGAGGAAGAATGCAGAATGGAAAAAGATCACTGATGCGGTCAGTGTTGCCGCATTAAATCGGACTCCAGCTGAAGTTTAT
>NC_045740.1:15014287-15020985 GCF_008692095.1 Etheostoma spectabile
CATCCTTGACATATGTATGCTATACTCCTAATAGTAATATACAGGCTTATACAGGATCTCTTAGGCCTACATGTAGGTGTACCTATATTAAAATAAACACACAGTAGCAGAGTTTATGCAGTCTTTTATTTTACTTGTGTTTTTTTTCATGAGTCAGAGCCAGGCTACTGTAAACTGTGGGGGAGAGCGCGTGTCCCCCCCCCGTGGTGGACCACCACCCCAACCCCGTCTCCTGACAACAGAGGGGCTGGAAAAACAAGCCGCAATATGTCGGTCCATGGCAGAAAGAAATCGTTCACTTGTGGCCATTAACAACACTTTAAAAGACAAACAAAAACCTGAGGAATAAATAAAAATATTGTGCATTGTCAGGTTTACTGTATTGAATATCATTGCCAAACATAACACTATACCTTTCAAAAGCGAGGTATAATATCCTGTCTCCTTCGTATAGCCCCCTGGACTGCTCTCTGGACATCAGGTCATGGCTCCATCACTACATTTATAGCACCCTGTTTCCTGCACGATGTTGTGTAGAACCCCACAGGCTAAAAGAATGTTGCCGACCTTTTCTGGTAAATATAGTAGGGTCCCCCCCTCCACCCCCCCCGCTGATCTGCCCTTGATCAATCCGATAGAGCGCTCCACCGTGGCCCGTGTGTGTAGGCCCTACATGTGCACTGTTACCATTGCCGATAAGTGATCAACTGATGATTTCTCCTTCTCCTGTTAAACTAATTATATATGTTATATGTATAATAAGTCCACACTGACTCAAAAACTTGCGTACACGAGTTCAGACCAGATGTGAGTTTTTATCGCAGCCTACGCTCACCTTCAAATTGATAGATGCAGAGTTTTGCGTAGGAATCGGCGTACACCCGCCCTACGTCCGTTTTAGGTTGTACGCATG
This sequence comes from Etheostoma spectabile, assembly GCF_008692095.1. Taxonomy (NCBI): domain Eukaryota; kingdom Metazoa; phylum Chordata; class Actinopteri; order Perciformes; family Percidae; genus Etheostoma; species Etheostoma spectabile. The sequence goes on from NC_045740.1 coordinate 15,015,201, forward strand.
TTTCATAAATGAGGACCACTGTGTTTATCGCCAGACTCTGGAGAACTAGATCCCGCTTTTTATTTGTGCATTTAACATTAGTTTAGCGATAAGGAAAATAAGATCATAGTGTGGAGCATCTAATGTGTCTTAGGAATTTTCATCTAAATTATACAGTACATGCTGAACCTGCAACGTCACAGCACAAACTGCTTCATGACAGACTTATTTGCAGAGCTTTGTTGTTACGGATGGTTGCTGTAATGACAGTCATTTGCAAAGAGTTAGAAAATTGACCGGACAGCAAGCAGCTTTTGGGCTGATTTGTGGTAAGCTAATGAGCTAATGAGCTAATGAACTCACTGAGGTTACCTGTTTGGCTTCCCCAAACATAATGTCCTTCTCTGCATTTTCCTTCAGCTTTGTATGTGTTCTTCACTGCGTTACAGTATAACACAAATCAGCGCTGCTAATGGGCAGCGGCTAACAGCATTTAGTGTTGTTTCTCAGTACCAAACCTTATGTTAACAGGGAGCTATTATGTCTTCTTGAGCTTGGACATTTGCTTGATTCATCTTATTTGTCCACACACATGAACCGTCCACTTAGATCTAGAGTGGACAGAATGCCTTGCAAGTTTGCGGTAAGGAATCTTTAATGGTGGGAAAAGAGAACCGAGCTTCAGCGATCAGCTAAGGCCACACTTCAAGTCAGCACATGTGTTCATGCACGCCAGCTCACCAGCACATGTGCGACAAGTACATATGTTTGTGTGTTATGTCTTTAGTTGTTTTCCAGGCTGTGTCTGTATCAATTTATTTGTGTTTGTGCTTGCATGCATGTTTGTGTTTTGCACACTCATGCCTCACCAACATCCCGTCTGAGGCCCATCTGGTTTGCTTTGAAGAGGCTCGTGGAGCAGCAGCGGCCGGAGCTTTAAGGCTGGGCCGGGCCAGCAGCAGTTTCTCCCCACTTACACATAAATCCACAGTGCAAGTAGCTTTCCTCTGCCAGAAACAGTATAGATCGACCGTTGTGGCTACTTCCCAAACCACCCAAGCTCATACCCCACTTTCTCTCTTCTATTGCCCTTGAAATGGGGCCTGCTCTAAATATTATCTCCCCCTGTGCTTTATCCCTCCGTTTATCCCTAAGTCGGCAGAGAGAAGAAAGGAGCCGTGGGTCTGAGTCACTTTTTCCCCTCTCTTCTCCTCGCTCCAAAACCACAGGCAGCGGCAGCGGCTTCCTGGAGATGAGCGCTTTTGTCTGTTGTGTGACCGCTGCGGCTTTAGGCAGATCCTCCTCTGATGAGGTAATGCACAGGCTAGATGAGGAGGCAGAGTGAGAACGGAGGGAGGTGAAGGAGGAGAGCAGCCTCTGGATCTCTATTTTAACCTTTGATTTATCCAGGGGAAGGGTACATTATGGAAATGCATGCTCCTTTTCAGCAACACCCTGCTTCACATGGAGGCCATTGCACACGTTCACACCTACGTGGAAGTGGCCAGTGCAACTGGTTGTCAACTGGAGCCCGCTGGCCTTCGCCACTGCAGCGTCTGTGGGTGCTTTGATGAGTCAACAGTTGGAGGAGGAGAAATCATTATTCCTTCATGTAAAGATTTTACCAGGTGATTTTGTTTTCCAACCAGCAATCATTTTAATAAGCAGAAATATATATACTTTGGGGGGAATTATGATGTCAGTTACTCTGAGGGTGAAATATGCGATCTGGTGGCGAGTGAAAAGAGTGAAAAATATTGGCAGGTAGGAATAAGGGAAGAGGGAGCACCACTGTTTGAGGTGCTTGAATAAGATGTTTTTTTTTTAGGTCGCGGTTGCAGTTAAATGTGCTTTTAAATATCAACTTGACTTGATGTGAGTGCGAGAGTGGTTGAAGTATGGACAGATGTAATAGACTAGATTATTAAAACAATTCAGAGACATCCTGCGGTCAGGGTGTCTTTATCGGTTTCCGTTCTCCGCCTGTCAATGTAGTATTTTATTAACCGTACATAAAACTGACTTCTCACACGACTACCGTTTTGATGAAGTATTAACCTTCTGACAAAAAGAAGTGGATTCAGTGCTGGTGCCGATGTTCCAGAAATAGCACGTGACACGCAGTGGTGTGGACTGTAGTACACTGGGTATTGGCAAGATCTTTTTTCTTTTTTTTTCAGTGACACTGGGCTCTGTTAGGGAAGAGTTGTGTTTAATTCCTCTTTAGCTAAGTTTGTTATTTTGTGTAACCTACCTAACCCGTTCTCACTCCAAACACGTAAAATACGGACGTTTGGATGTGACTGTCCGCGTCTTACTCTAGAGGCTGTAATTCTGCACCAAGGTGGAATTTCGGGAAAGAGACATCAGATACAGTATTAGGGGATCACTAAGGTCTAAGGACAGAAACAATTGAATTTTTTTTTTTTTTATCAGTAATTGTTGCAAAATATATTAGAATAAACAACTATTTGCAACAATTTTGACATTTCAACATTTCCAGATGTCCAAATGTTTCTTCATAGATAGAGTATAAGGTTTTCAGACAAGTTTCCACTCAGCTTTCCCAACTGCAAATAAAAAAGTTAGGCAGCAACCCAACTTGTGTCCATCTGCATGTGTGCACACACTGTGAGTGTGTAATCACCAACTCTTTGTCTTTTTATACACTGTAATATATATATATATATATATATATATATATATATACACACACACACACACACACTCTTTACGGACAAAATGCCTATGTCAGTGTCTTCACATGTACATGCTCACAACTTTCTAATTTCTCCGGTGACAACGGTTATATGCTCAGACTTCCAGCCTCCTGTTGAGGAATGACACCAGACTTGCTTACTTTCAGGATAATTGCTTCCTGTTTTAACTGTCATGTTTCATGGAGGTCAGAGGTCAGGGTCAATATCAACGGTTTGGCTCAGGGCTACAGGGGACGCCACCTGGTCCTTAGATAATGGTCATCCAGCACATTATTCGTTCCAAACAAAATGCTTTGACACCTTTTTAAATTCTTCAACATGCCATAGCTAGAACAAAGAGGTTGTTTTCAGCTGTTTGGCTTCCTTTAACACTTCATTATAAAAAGAGGGGTTTTAAACAGCTTGTGTTTGAATGTTGCCTGTGTCGGTAGAAAGAAGGAAGGTTGGGACACAAAGCACCACTTCTGCAAAAATGTTTCTTCTGCAATGCTAACACCTGTTCCTGAGGGACTTGTGGGTAGCTTCCCTTCTGTGCACGCTATTCTCCCAACCCTGAATTCAGCTCTCTCCCAAACACCAACATCCTCATAATTACAGTATGCTCATTACAGTAAAAATCCTGCACCTCATTTTAAAGCTGCCATCAGCCAAAATTAACTGGCTTTAATGGCTGCTGATTGCATTCCTACACTGGCCGACCCCCTCCTCCTTCTTTAGTGATCTGATAGTTTAAGTACATGCTAGCATAATTGAGGTCTCTTCCTTGATTAGATTTGCACCAGCTTTTAACAAAGCCTGCTCGAACTTAATCCAATGAGGCCCATAGAGCAGAGGGATGACATCGCTCCTGGTTAGCTTCAAAATCAACCGAGCCGTCGAGCAATTAGAGACTACGCTGATAAAGAGCCAGGGCAACTAAAACTAATGACACGATATTTCTCAAAGCTCACAAGATAACAAGTGGACTATTGAGCAGTAATTCATACCATGAAGTACTTCTTTTTTCCCCCTCCCCTGTAACCTTTTAGAATAGGCTTAGAAATGAAAATACTTACTTTCATGAAGCTTAGTTTCACTTTCAGTAAAAAATACTTTCATTACCAATATCACATGAAGCAACAAAGCAATAATCTTTCAATTCAAAATGATGTAAATGAATCACCGTGCCTGGTTTTGATTGGATGTGAATGTTCATTCAGTCAGGTTTATCAAGCAGGGGCCTGTTCTCACATCCAAACAGTTCTTCTCACTACTACACTAAAGCCCTCACTGTATGCTCTTTTGTCTCCTCAGCAAATGTACCTGAATCCGTCTTGATGACAACAGGCATGTCAACATTCAGGAGTTTTACCCAGTCACATTAATATAAAGCACTCTGCAGACCTAGCCCACTGTCACTGCAACACGCAGCCCAGCAGGGTGCAGAGGTGTGGGCTTTGGCTGCGTCCTCCGGTGACACCTGCCCGTCCATAATTACAGTTAGAGACTAAACCTTGTCTCCTTCTGACCTGTTGACCTGTGGCTGTGTGTCATACTGTTATGACCCAAAGTAGTCTAGGTGTGAAGGATGCAAACAGTTTAAAATAATAAACTCGGGACAGAAAACAAATGGTAAATAAGGCAATTTTATTGTGCCGGCACAACACTAGGCAACTTAAATCTTCAAAAGGAAAATAGGCACAGGTATCACAAGTTGATACAGAGGTCACACAGAAGCTCCTAGCACCTCTCTGCCCACTCTCTACGCTGGCTTCCACAGAAGCCTTTTCTGCACACAGCCATGCTGCCCTCTCGTAAGCTGCCAAGCAGCGATCAGCTGATCAGCCTCAGCTGCCGGCCTGTCATCAGCAGCACACACCTGCAGAGAATAACACACACCTGCAGAGAATACACATAACGTAACATGGCAAGTGACACACACACTCAATCCCCTGATCTTCTCCTTTGTTCTCTGCCACCGTCAATTAGTCACGTACCAGGAGTCAGCCAGAGGAAAGTGTGTGTGTCTGTGTGTTTTTTTGTGTGTGTGTGTGTCTCTGTGTGTGTGCTTGCATGTGTGTGCGTACTGTAATTACACTTACTGTTAACTGCTGTATGCATTGATGTATAATTGGATAATTGATTTTATTGTTTAAGGCTTTTTTTTCACTTTATGGTTGGACGAGCTGGATGGACCTTTTTTTTTTACTACTTTCCATAACCCAAATGATTTATCGATTAGTTGATGAAATTATTTATTGACAGATGAATCATAATGAATAATGAAAACAATTGTTGCAGTCCTGGTAAAAAAAAACCAAATCTGAGTCCCTTGGCAGAAGGTAAAATTCTCACACTGTAGCTTTCCAAATTTTGGTGATTGAATTCATGTTGTGATATTTGTCTTTTAAATTCTATTGAAGGACTTTATAGTTCACGCTTCTCTGCAAGTTGAGAAATTTATATGATAAAAAGGCTAATAAAAGGTTTAAGAAATCATAGTTTAAACTACAAAATGCTTACAAGAAGGCAAAAACACACCCTGCCTGAGACAGATTTTGATATGTGATGTTTATCTTGATGTCCCTTTACAGGCATGTATGTGTCACTAGACTTGGTCTAATTGCTCTCTCCTCTGATCAGATCAGTGTCTAAATTAAGAACAGGAAGGGTTTTGACGGTGACAAGACTATCTCCCGCTTTCTCTTCTTCCCATCTATTCTGTGTCTGTAAACCCTCCTCTATTCTTAACAATAGGATTTTACACTCACCATAAATAGGCCTGAACAAGTTGGAGCTCACCTGTTCAAGCTGGGACTAATCCAGAACTATTTTTATAGTTACCCTTGAGATTTAATGATCCGGCCCATGACGTGCCAAGGGATGAGCAGGCATGCTGGTATGTTGGAGAAAAAGTGAGAGAAAGAAACAAATCGTTTTGGATGCGGGCCCAGTTCGTTGAGGGCTGTTTTGGAAAAAGCAGTTTCAGGATGTTTTTGCTTTGCATTTCTGATAAACTCAATCATACAACTTTGGCAGAACAGGAAGAGTAGGTCAGAAAAAATGGCGTATTTGTACACATACTGCATAGCACGCTCACATGAAAG
>NC_045740.1:15020995-15030464 GCF_008692095.1 Etheostoma spectabile
CCACCTGATCTGGGTCCGGTGTTTACAGAAGCTGATATGCGGCGCGATAAGTGCGCTTTGATTTACAGGGGAAACAATGCTGTATTGTGTGAGCCAGGGACACTTAAGACTGGAGAAACTGGGATATGAACACAAGCCAAAATGTATGTGTGCGCGTTCAAGAGGGCAAGCAGCTCCGGAGTATGTTTGTTAAAGCCTTTGGATGAGGCTCCAAAATGCTTGGCTTCCTTTTAAATCCTGGATCACTGGCTGATAATACAGACAGATTTTTTATGCTGTTGCCAATTTGTCGTTTATTAAAAGATGTGCGTTTGGATATAGGCAGTTAAAAGTGCTGCGTACAGACATTGTTGAGGAAGATATACAGCACACAAATGCAAATGATTTATCATCAGGTTGCTATTAATTTAACCTATGGAGTTTTACTCAATAATTAATGTCTATTGGCATATGACCCTATAAGCCATACAGTAAACAGTTTGTCTCATAACTATGTATGAGCTCTTGTAGTGAGCTAATATATGGCTGAAAGGCCCAGAGACAAGCCCTGGGTCTTAATAAATCAGCTATATCTAATGAACCCCCTAATTGTGATTTACAGCCTGCAAGCCCAGTGCTGCGATGGAGAGAGAAATGGCTGAAACGAGAGAGAAAGAGAGAGAGAGCAATGAGAGGACGATGGTATCCTCGTCCAGTGGAGCAGTAGGCAAAAAAAAAAGAAGCTTTATTAAAAACGCTGCTCCCTTCCAGCAATTGTGAAATTCTTGCGTGAGTCTCATGAGAGGTTTGTCAAGATATGATACTTACTGCGATAAAAATCAGGACAGCTGGACGAGTAACTGTTGCACTCACAGATCAACCGACAACTGAGAGAAAGATGGGATATTTATACGTTCACATAAAGTAGTAATCTACCAGTTTTTTCAGGTTTGTCATTTATTCCCTGTAGTGATTTTTGGTGGAAGCAATGGTGGGACTTGCTTTAGTTGTCGTTGTTCCTGTTTGTGGTGCTCTGTTTTGGCTCAATTCTTTTCCCATTTATTTCAGACTAACTGAAAACATGCGGCAAAAAAGCCTCCGAGCCAGGATATTTTTCTCATTAAAGACCTATCAACATCAGCCCCTCAGAACAACAAATGTAAAAGCTTTTATGAACCATCTGTACTATAGGCTCACTACTGTTTTAAAGGCCACTGTGTAATTTTAATTAATAATACTGAGCAGCAAAATACAGTTTAATTGATATGAAAGTTTTTTTTGCCTGATGCACCTATGCCAGACTTTCCACGCTTGACGTCAGTCAAGTTGGAATAAACAACCCCACCTAAGTCTTATATACAGTATTTACCCTGATTCAGAGGCTTAAGTCCATGTGAATAACAGCTGTGATTGGCTGGATTAACACCCTACATGGTTTGAAGTGAGGTCTTGTGCGCCGTGAACAATGTATATTCTCTGTCGGCCAGTAATGGATAATGGATACCTTGTGTAGTATAGAGCCTCTGGCCTCGCAGCACACACTCGCACCTCTCAACACTCAAAAAATGGGACTGTGTACATGTGTTCTTGTACATGTGTTTTGCTTATGTTCATACGTTCATAAAGCGTGACTTATTTACTTTCCTCGCTCGTTTTTTCTCAGCAAGTATGAACTGGCCACAGAACTGCCTCTTCAACATTTCTACCCGACATGTGTTTATTTAATAAAGGCCACTTGTCCATAGTATCAGATGTATCGTAACCACTCACACATAACTTTCAGATCTCCCAGCCTGTTTCCCATAATGCACATATACAGCTAAACACACACACACTCACACACTCTATAACAAGTGGCTGCAGCCAGACCAGGGGACACAGGATTGGAAAGGAAAGGATTAGTCAGGATTGTGACAGCTCGACATGCCAGGGGACACTGACATGCCTCCAAGTGCCAAACAAGACAACTGCTCCTGGAGAGGAGAGGTTTTCACGGTGCTCCACTGCTGATTCAGCATTGCCTCCATCACTTCTTCTTTACCGTCTTCACACCGCGTTCAAGTTCAAGCTCAAATTCCTGTTTTTCATCTCAGAGAGAGTCAGAGAAAAGCCAAACTCAGTAATGGATACAAGTTAAATTACATCACAGCGTACATAACCATTAATACAGTTTACAGAAGATAAGAAACAGACGTGTTTTTTTTTATTCTTTGATGTTTTAGATACCGGAGATTGCAATAATCAGAGTTCTGATTTGTTTTTTTATTGTTTTTTCTTTGCAGTAGTCATCAGTTATTTTTTTATTAACAGTTCACAGTAACATCAACTGCCTCCTTAGCCAAATCCTAAAATAATAGTTACATGTGCCGTACGTACTGTAACTCAGATGTCATAAAATATAGGAATATATATAAAAATCTGTGACATTATGAATTTAATATCTCACACAGTCAAATCATACAAACATCATTTTATACTATCGTTGAATTTAAGAATGTAAGTTTATGGTGTTGGATAAGGGTGTCACATGAACGCCTGATGTGTTGAAAAATGTAACTCCATTCCTCCACATCTCCACTTTTTCCCTTGATATGTCTGTATATGGGACAAAGTTACACACTGCCAAAATGAGTATCAATTAAATTCCGTGTTCTAAACACAGACGACTTGTTAGAACCATCTGTACACATTACGCATTCAGGCCGGTCAATAATTGAATACAAATACGTTGTGGCGACTGACTGAAAGTAGCATGCCTCTGAATAATGCAGCCATTTCATGCTAACAAAGCTGAGGAAATCCTCAAAGCTCTTTCTGAGATAGGGAACAAAGCTCATTGTCGGAGGATAGAGAGGCAACTGGGATTACAATGGGAGCATCCAGTGAAACGACTTGTCAGTCCTAATCTGGGATTAGCAGGCTTTTGGGCCTCCTGGGTGCTCTAAAAGCCACCTGTTTGGACACCCCTAGAGATGATGTGGACACTCTAGAGCTCCTTGTTTGATTGTAATTCTGTTGTTTACATCAAACTTTTAAATGAGTTTGTTTTTTTTTCCGTTATGCTGATACAATCTAACATTCATAGCTAGTTACAAAAAAGGTTTGCAAATATACCAATCATTTGAATTTGCTAAATAAAAGTATAAATATGTAGTTTTCATTGCAGTTTTTCAGGTCCCTTGCAAGGCCTTGCAGTCCACCATATTTGAACATCTACTGACATTACAGTAAATAACAATTAACATCATTGTTCTATACTTTTGTGTTTTAGAGAGATTTAGTCCCTCTGTGCCATCAAGTCCAGTCAGCTCAACATTAACTGAATTAATTAGTAACATTGCCAAACAGCAAACATGGACGTCTGTGGTGAGACCCTAAGTCCTGTAATGACTTATTGAAGCTCACTTTTTTTCTGCTGCTAGCCTTAGGGCTAATGTAATCACTCTGAAAAAATGTGGGAGGGCAGCTGTCGTATTGCCACAGGCCTCTATCATGACTTTCTACTGTTGATGTCACCCTGAAATAGACATTACTGCCAATGATACTTATGAAACTTAACCCAGCTTGATTGTTTAATCTGCTTAATTTCTTTGGCGTGAAGCACAGTAAACATAGTTGCCTTCCTGTTGGTACTTTAAAAAAATATCCACTTGCATTTTCAGTTTGGACAGACATTGGGTGAGATCTTTTTACGTACAGAGATACGAATTCAAAAACATGTTTTTTTATCTTTAGAAAAAGGTCATCCACAGATTGGTCTATATTCTTAAAATAATAGGATTCCCCCTTGTTTACAGCTGCTCTCACCTGTGTGGAGAGATTGAAGCACAAGGCTTAAAACTTGTGTAACAAGCCTATTTGCAAATCACAGTGTCATGTTTGAGGTCGAAGGTAACAGGGTGTAATAATAAGGATGGTGGCTTAAAGTGAGAAGACATGTGGTAGTTTGCTGCTGCTGATAAATAGACTACCACCTGTAAGGTGGGGCAGGCTGTTTGTGCTTTAAGATGATATAGATCAAAGGTTTTTCATTATTATGCTGAGGATGAAGAAATATTTATGTCCATGAATCCAACTGTCTCTACTGTTAACTCACTAGAAACCTCTTGTGCACACTTTAAGTCTTTAACCAAATAGATAGTCCTTGGTCCTCAAGCAAGAGATTATGTTAAGAAGGCTACATGTAATCGTATTTAATATATTTTGCAAACAACAGGCTAGAAGTCTTAGGGTGGTTTTTGAGTGTGATTTGAATTTTGCTTAAAATTACAAAATCACACAAAGTCTAAAATGTCCGGGACTCATCTTGCATGAAATGCAACATGCTTTCAATAGTCAAAAACATGTCTTTAACTATCTATAATTATTTTTTTGTTTAATATATATATGTACATATATAGATGCCTTGTTCTGATTTAGTACTGTACAAAGTCTGAGGTTTTGTGGGCATAATTTGTCTGTTTATATAATGGCATAGCTACCTGGACAATGTGTTCTACTTTAAAGACCAATAGACAAAATGTCCACACTGACCAGGTCGTCTAACTACTGTGGGCGGGAGGTATTGGACAAACAGTCCTTTTGAGCCACTGAGTGTTGACTTTGGTCTTCAATGGTTTCTTCAATGGTTTGCTCTGTATCGTTGCCATGAAGTAGATAAATGCATATGTGTACTGTATTTGTGTTAGCTACGGGTGTGTTCGCATGCCAGGAAAAATAACAAACACAAGGGAGGGTGTTGGTCAATAAGGGCACTTCTGGATTTCTTGGGGTCTGCGGTTTTGGTCCGGGTCCCTGAACACAGAGACCCGGCACAGTGTTGTGTGTTTACGCCCGCTGTACAAATGACGCATTCATCATTTTTTGAGTGTTCCATCATTGGTTTTGATTGAGATTTTCCATCAGCAGGACTAATGGAGACATCAAACCCCATGTTTGCTCCAGGTGTCTGATCTGATGAGAGACAAAATCCTTAAATTGCAATGTTTCTGAGTATTGAAATATATTCTGTTGATACTGGATGCAGTGAATGTTGTTTTACATTTTCCTCCATGGAATAAACTATGGAATTTGTTTTGGCAAATTTATATTTGAAGAGATTTTACTGATTATAAAATGTTCAGTTTGCACGTCATATTCATGTTTTAAATGTTAGTACTGTATATGCCAATGAGTAGTACATTTGGTGTTTCATTGGTGTATTTGAAGAATACATTCCTATTTAATGATGCGATTCTGCAACATGACAAATGATTTTCCATCTTGTTGTTTCGCTTTTTTGAAGATTGTCAAATACAGATTTACAAACGGCTTTACCTTTTAATATATCCTGACCGTAGAGATTTTCTGAATTGATATTCCTAACTAGGCTGGTACTTTTACTACTACCGATCGAGCTAATAATCCGCATTCCTCAGTGCCATCTACCTGTGGGGTCTACTGTAATGTGGCTCTACCAATGACCTACTGGTGTATCTGCATTGCAACTCCCAGGCATCACGTGTCAATCAAACAGCGTTGGCGATACTGTGATATATATAATGTTCTTTTCTTTGTCTGGTCAGTGATGGTTTTGGTTAGGGGTTGGCCAAATGGACTAAATTGTTATAATAGTATATGTAACATTAATACATTTAATGTTCTGACATTCTTTAAAAATAAATAATAAATAAATAAAATAACCAAATGGCAATGTCTCTTCATGGCTTATACATTGCCAAGAGTAACTTAAATACATGACTCATGACAACTGCAAAATATTGTTACTGTTGTAAAATGAAATCACTCAGTTCAATAAGAGTAAATTCAGTTTGTCTCTGTACTCTGCCCATTCCCTCTGAGTTCCTTGTGGCTGTAGATACTTTCTAACGAGGCTCACTGAACTCTTCAGTGAAACATTTGATCACTCAATGACTTCTGTTCACCTGAGAATGGAAGTGATGGCTGATTGATGTACGCACTGTTCTAAACTAACCATCGCACACAGAGTCTGCCTTCATTGTCCTGAAAAGGATAGAGAATACCTTCAGTTGCAAGCAATAAGCACCTACAATTTTGAAATAGAGTAGCTACTTGTAGGCTTTGCTGGCAACAGAGCTGCCTCTTACTGTGAAATCTATGTTAATGGAATTGTACTTTCAGAAAACAAAACAGCTTTTCTTGCCATTAAGGCAATGAAAAAATGGGCTGGTTTGGGGGTGACTGACCCTTGCTGTTGAATGTTTCTATTTCGGGCATAAGCTGGGACAAGGGAATCTCTGGGAGAAAAACAGGGCAGTGTGTGTGTGTTCGCATTCCACATGTCTGACCTATGACAGTGCCCTCTGTGTGCAGCACTCTGCGATGATCTAATTTGAGTCACCCAAGATTTAAGAAACCGTTCTCTTACTAGGCCTATTGTCTTATGCTTTCTTCCCATTTATTGATCCAGGAAAACTAACTAAGCACACATGTTCTTTTTAGCAATGCCCTGCTACGTAGGCACACCTGGGAGTGGCCCGGTGCAACCACAGACTTTAACTGATGGCCACCAAACAACTTCACTGCACCAATAAGGTTTGAAAGACCTTGGCATTTAGGAGGCAAGGAGTCTGATGATAGAGGCTATCAATTTGCATTATGGGAAGTGTAGGATCCAGCAATTGTTTTTAGCTTGACCTATTCAAGAGACTAAAAGACAGGACATCTTGGCCTCTAGTACTTCAAATCTGTCTCTTCTGAGTTGCTCAACTTTATGGAAGTGTATCACAAAATTACTGGAGTGTACCTTTAAAGGATAATCTAAATTTATAACAACTTAAATCATTTATTATTGTAGTTTTGATGATCGTTTCAGTTTGTTGTGATGGCATTGTATTCCAAACAGTAATTGAAATTTAGGAACATCGCAATTTTTATAAAAACAAGTTGTGCTGCGACAGTTGCCCCTCTGCTTTTCTATTTAAACCTTCAGATTCCTTTTGCTTTTCTTCTATTGTATTTTTGTTTTGGACTGTGCAACAGAGAAACAATTCCAAGGAAAGTCCTCAGTTTTCTATCTCCTTCTGTTTTTTCTCTCCTTTCTTTTTTTGTCTCTCTTTCTCTTTGGCATTTCCCACTTCCTAAGTTCTATCCAGCTGGGACGGCTGGAGATTTTACACCCAATTGGTTGAGTCGAAGGCCTTTGTCGGAGCCCTTCTCTCGCTCTACAAGTGGCAGAAGGGACCTGGGTTGTGAATGGCGCTTTGTGTACTGTTTTTCTAAAAGGGGGCCCTCTCTCTCCCGCTCTCATCTGTCACAGGTCCCCCTCCGTCCACGCTCCACAATGCCTGATTGTTTCTGCCAAGTCGCCAGGTTCCAGGCCAGATCTGAACAACGCTTTGCTGCCAAATTCCGACCCCGATTTCGTTTTTCTTTCACCCACAAAGGGATTCTAAGTTACTGTCCACGTTTTAGAAGGGGACTCAGCTAGCTGTCCAGCAGCAACAGTTTGTTTGTTGAATGTGTCTCTGAGCTAAAGGCTGTAAGAATGTAGGCAACAAAAGAGGGAAGGTGAATTACACTCCTGCTCAAAGAGAACAGTCAGTAAAACTGCTGAGCACACCTTTATTGTGATTAATTACATACGGTATACAACATACATAGTCTTATTCAACTGAGATGTTGACTTGTGGGATGACCAACCTGACTTCAAGCTCATAAAAAAACATGCAGGAAAATGAAAAATTAAAACTCTTCACTCAACAGTGTGTGCTTTGTTTAGTTTTCAAGCAATCTCACCAGTATCACTTTCCAAGAAATATTTCAGATAGGAGAGCTGCTTTCAGCGGAAAGAGCTGATGTTTTTCTAGAAGTCTAACAAAATGAAAAGGAAAGGTTCGGAAAACCTCAAGGTGATGTGTATGAAAAATCAACTTGTTTTTCACATATCAGTGTAACATTATCATTATAGTGCTGTTTCCTGAGAGTCTTTCCTCGTCGCCAAACGGATTCTTTTGTTGGTCTCGATGGGAGAACGTTGTTCCTTTAGTTATGATCTCTCAATTTCTTTCTTACTTCTCATTGGGTACCTGATATTGCAAGGCATAAGAGCTGTGGGCAGGGAAGAAAACACACACATTTCCAATCTTTTTTAGTGCAGTGCCTACACATACATGGGCTTGATAAAAATTCCTCTTCTATTTCTCCTATTTCTGGTGTTGATTTATTGTTTGATATTGCACAGTACGCAGCAAGCCATTATGGTAATACTTGATAGTTGGTACTTTATTGTGACACTAGTGAATGATGTAATTTAAAGTAGTTTTTCATTTACACTCTATCATCAGTTATTTTCCATCTGATGTTGAAAAAAGTAAAGGCAAAGTCGTGTTTTTTAACATTATGTACAGTATATTCCTATGTATGTTACTAACAGAGTATGCCAGACAGACACACAGCTGATAGCCTTGCAGATAAACTAATTAATGTGGTGGAGACGTGGGGACACACTGGGTAAGTGGCTGCATGTGTCCGAGCAACATCGCGGCGGCTAACCCTCACAGACGAGTGAACTGGGACTCAGTTGCCTGATTGTCTGTTAACAGGAAATGATTGGTTAACAAGAGTCAGAAAAATAAATCAATCAAAAGTAGCATCCCTCAGGCCCACGATTTTACATTACAACTTTTGAAGGTAGCACCGAGTATGTGAACAGTGGACACAGTGAAGAATTCATTTTATAATCTGCTGTAATGTGGATAAACTGTGCAAAAACAGATCATCAACCATGGCAGAAAAAACACTTTTCTGTATTGAAAAAAAAAAAAAAATCCTCACAATTTATCCTAAAACTGACAAGGGATAAAAAAAAGACTGTAGCTCCGAAACTCATCCCACAACAATATATTGGTAGAGCTTAACCTTTGGCGTGTTAGTTAAACAATGGAGTCATCTAAACACTGGCAATGTGATTCTATGCCTGATGACGAGTGCAAGAAGATCTGTTTTCCTGCCCCAACCAATCACAAAAGGCCTTGTGGCATGCTTACCAACAAACCCCCGTACTGTTGCATGATGATACCATATCAGTGGCAGCGAGTTATGGGGCTGGGCATTCCTGGCCATATGAGACACCAGTTCCAAGAAACTAAGTCTTAAGCTCCCTCATAAACACAGCAACAGCAATATTGTCAGCTAAATATAGGCTCTCCTCAGCCTTCTCCCTCCCCGGCTCCCCATCGCTCTCTCATCGCTCCAGAGTGGATCGCATGAGTTGATTGTGGATTAGTAACTTGCTGTTTGGTGGTTGTCCGGGGTCTTATAATCTTATGTACTCATACCGTTGTGTTAAACAGCAAAGGTCTGGAGAAATTTAAAACTTCAGGTTGACAGGTGTCAAATGATCAGTCAAATGCAGTAGGTGGAGCAAGGCTCTAATGGCAAGTTGTAAAAATCTGTAAAAAACTAAGACTTTAGGAGAAATGGCTGTGACTATTTGTTATCATTCATTAAACTGGCCGCTGCCCCCCCC
>NC_045740.1:15030474-15031900 GCF_008692095.1 Etheostoma spectabile
CCCCCACTGTACTCTGCATTGTTATGTCTGATGAGTTTGGGGTATTGTGGTATCTGGCTTGTGATTGTTTTGTCAGAAAAAAAAAATAAATAAAATGAATTCCCTAAACTGGCAGAGGTCAGGCTGCAGAGGTCTATTAGCTGTTGCAGTCTTGGTGGTGAATTCTGAAAAAAAAATCATTACGGTAAGGATAAAGAATTATCTAGTTCATAAGATGCTAAATGTTCCAGTTTCTTCTCCAGCTAGTGGCTAACTTTGACTGTTTGGTGCTCGGCAGCCAGCTTACAGTGGGGGTTTTAGAGCTGAAAATGACACTGATGAGAGTGAATAAAGTTTTTAAAAGACAGTAAAATGTTCTTCAGAGCAGAGTATTACCTATTTGTGGGTTTTTCCTCTGGATAAGCCTTTCACATACACACAGTCATTTGATCCATAACTGGACCAATTTACAATGAGCTAACGGTAGATTCATCTTCTAGGCGATTATTTCCCTAATTTCTTCTCGGGAGCATTGTAGTGGTCAGAATCCCAGTAATGCAGAAATTCTACAAAAAGATGATTGAAGAAAGAGTTTTTTTAGACAATGAGCATGATTAAGACAGAAGTGGGCAAGGATTGCAGTTGGTTTTCAAACTACAGAAGAAAGTGATGTAAATTACGAGGGTGTGCTATTACTGGTTGTCCAACATCTTCAGGTCAGAGTTGAGTGAGTCTCAGTTTTCATAGCTGCCACACTATCCAGCCCTCCTCTGATTTAACCTGCATAAGAGAGTCACTGGAAGCTGCATTCTGACACAAGTAGTAAAACATGACATGCACAGACGTCATGACCCTCAGAATCACTTTACCTACATGATAAGCTCTTTCACATAACACAACACACTCAGACACACTGTACATCCAGATGCACGTGTATGAATGGGTCTTTGCTTGCACACACTTTTCCTGCTTTATTGAGGTTTTTCCCACACATTTTCTCCATCTGTTCATCCTCTTTCTCTCACTCTATCTCATATTGACATTTGGTGTCAGTCTGCTATCTTTCTCTTATCATCTCCTCCTGCAAATTCTGTTATTTCACCTTTCGCTGCCTCCCGACGTATGCACTCTGCAGCTTTCCCTTCAGACATACGAACAAGGGTCAGATTTACGTCTAAGGGCACACAGGAGGCTGCATATTTCAGAGATGGACAGCCTGCTGTGATTTACTGTCCGCTAACACGGAAGTGGCAATCTGTTTTACTTCACAGAAGTTGTGTGTATGTGTGTGCTCGTGGGTGACTGGTGTGCTCTGGTTTCGGGGAATCTGAAGAAAACAGTCTGACGTCCCTTCTGCTGGTATGTGCATTGTCAGTTTTCACTTAGTGATTTTGTGTGGGCGTGTGTTTGCTTCTATGGAATTGTTTGAGTGTGTGTTTGTGTGTGT
>NC_045740.1:15031910-15046015 GCF_008692095.1 Etheostoma spectabile
GTGTGTGTGTTATTACTTAGCATGACCAATTAGCCACATAAAAACAACATGAGGTTGAAAATCCTTTAAAGTGGGCTTGTGTTTAGATTTAAAATAAGATTTCAGGGCTGAGATTAGGCTACACATGAGGAATAAATGTGGTCAATGAAGGTCCTCATAAGTATAGTGCAACAAAGGGAAGTCATTACAGTAAATGATGTATTAGCCTAATGACTCTCTTAGCCTGAGGCTCACAATAAAAAAGAGATTTTTTTTCCACTGAAACTCAGTAGCACGGCGTCTGCTTCTTTTTAACAGCTCTGAGGTGATGAGTGGCCTTGATGCTGCTTAATAGATTAATAGATTATCCCCATGGCAGTATGTGCTTAATGTGCATGTGTGGGCGGAACATTCAGCATGAATGTATTGCAGTCATTAAAAGTTGCTCAGAACGAGTGTGTCCGATTAAAAGGCATGATATGTACTTTCAATCGCTTGTGTGTGAGTGAGCTGTAATTACATCATCAGCCATCATGTGTCTGCTTTTTAAATAAAGTTGTGGTTCTGAATGAACTATTCAAATACGTTGTTGTGAAATCTCCACCTTTTAGTGTGTGTGTGTGTGTGTGTGTGTGTGTGTGTGTATTTGACATGCTGAAAGAAGAGCACCCAACATTTTTTGGTAGAATTATAGTAAATGCTGAAACAAAGTATGGAATAAAACAGTGTACATTACTATGGGCTACAGTTTATTAAGCGTCATATTAGATTAGATTAGATTAGATTCAACTTTATTGTCATTACACATGTACAGGTACAAGGCAACGAAATGCAGTTTGGGTCTAACCAGAAGTGCAATAGCAGTAAGTGCAGGATATATATGTGGATATGGATATATATGGATATCATGCTCGATATTTGATGCATCTAAGGTAATTGTAAAGTCCATCTGTCTATCCAGTTATAGCCTTAAAATGGCAAGAACACACTTTTTTATAAACCTTTTGCAACTATATGCAGAACATCCTCAGAAAGTGAAAATAATAAATAAAAATGCACCAAAGTACACATTAACATTTTTATTGCACTTTTCTGAATTGATAGCAACAGTAGAACCAGCACAGGCACAAACACAGAATTTAATAAATACATTTTTAAGAAGCATGCTTAAGAAGCATACCTACAATAAGTATATAGTAAACAATAACTACTAAAATATGATTTAAGTCAGGTATATGTAAGTTTACTTTATTAGTTGCATTATTCTATAGTTACAGTAAGGAAATTAATGTCAAATTAATACCGTACTCTGATGTACCAAAGTACCATAATCTATGTTCACTGTAAAATGGAAGAGATGTTGAGAATGGTGTATTTTACACATTTTATAAACAAAAATATTAAACTTTATGTAATAAAGTGCTTATTTTTCACTCTGGGAAAGAGTGTTTTTAAGTCCACCTTTCCTTTCCTTTCCTTTCCTTTCCTTTCCTTTCCTCTCATTAAACTATCCTTAAATGACATGTGGCAATGCACCGGTACAAACTGTGGCCACATATTAAACATATAAACCATTTCCTCTTTTCCTTCAGAGAATGATGTCTTCCATGCAAGCAACGCCTCCCTTTCACCCACCATCTGAGGAAGAGGAAGTGATGGGTCAGGACAATGCGGCCTGGGCCAGCGAGGAGCGAGAGGGCCCAAAGGAGACACCGTCTCCCTCTTCGCATGACCGACCCCACCCGGACGAGCTGCAGCCAATCAGAGAGAAGCTGACAGATGCTGAGTGGGAGAATGTGGTGCCTGCTGCGATGGTAAGAGCTGAGAAATTGGCCATGTCTTATGTTGAGATATGTTGCTATAACTCAACTCTATAAAACAAATGTGGTCAGTGTGTACACAGTGTACGCACACTCAGGGCACACAACTCATAAAACACGCATGAAATACATGCAGGGGTACACAGGGTGTGCAAATTCTCATGCATAATGATGATTGTGCACAATTGAATGCACGCACACACACACACATACACACACACACATGAAAGATTGTACACACACACACACACACACACACACACCAGTGGTCCTCTCTGGTCTGTGTGCTGCAGGCAGTGCTGTAGGCAGCCCAGTGAGGCTTCACCTCTAGAGAGTTATAGCCCTTGGTACAGGCCTTGGTTCTTCTTATCTCCACAGCCTGTTTTTGTGTGTGTGTGTGTGTGTGTGTGTGTGTGTGTGTGTGTGTGTGTGTGTGTGTGTGTGTGTGTGTGTGCGTCAGTGAGTGTGCGTCAGTGAGTGTGTGAGACGGACTGTGTATTTATGTATGTATGTATGTGTCAAGGTGTTAGTTACTTGGCTCCAGGTACTGTTGGTCCCTAATGAAAGAGCCGTGTTTGACTTCAGCCTTTGAGGAAAGTGGAAAGTTCTCAGAATGTTGTTTCCTTATGTATCAATGTTGTGGCAGGATGCATTTCAAATTTCCCAAACAAAAGTTCTATTCATTTTTTAAAAAATTTAAAATGTTGGATTGTGTGATTTTACAAAAAAAAAGTTGTATTTTCTGTTGTTGTCTTGATATTATAACTCAATTTTGTTTCTCAGCGCACAATCAGAACTTTAAAGGCAAATAAATACAACAGAAAACAAGTCGTTGCATGCTGTATGCACCACAGGAGTCTGACAAGAGCCTATAATAAGGAAGTGATTTTAGAAGTTGTTTTGTAGTTTTTTCTGAATAAGAAAAAAAGAATGAAAAGGGCAAAATGAAGGTTTTATCCACTGGTTAAAAGATTAAAAATAATAATATGAAAGATGGACAAGGTGACGACAAAAACGGTGAAACACCATTCCATTCGCAAACAAATTAAAACTATGGTGGATAGTTTCTGTCGCCATGAGGAATTCTAAGTAACTGTTGGCACGTCTACGTGATACAAGCCTTCCGTGATCACGCCCTGATCCCTCCTACACACAGCTGCTAGCCAAGGAGGACTTAAAAAAGGAATTAAAAAGAGTGATTTAAAAAAAATGATGGTTTTCAGCGTGCAAAGGTTGCCGGACGAGACTAGTTTCTGACTGCAGCCACACTGAGAAATACAGAGAGAGTTGTGTGGACCTGATAACTTTGTAGTGACTCATTTTGGCAATGGCTTGAATGTAATGGACGTTCATTAATATCAAAACGTCAACGCTTTAAAGCAAATATTTTTGGGGAGAAAAAGTTTCAAGTCCATTGTCCAACAAGTGAAGGACAGTTTTTACAGATTTCTCTTAAATGTGTCTTACATTACAAAGGTGCCCAATGTGAACAAAGTTGACGGTATTACACATCATTTTCCTTAGTGTGTAACACATTTTTGAAAAGCTATAAAGGAACAGATAGTTCATGAACCCAAATTTTAGATTTTCTTTGTCAAATATTTCCTTTTCATATACACGAGTAATGCCTTTGTAGAGTGATTGCCTTGCTCAAGGACAGCTAACATCACAGTGTAGACATGGACAGGCCTCAATTATGCTGCTCATGATAAATCCTTGGTAGCATTATGCAGCTGAATAAACACACCTGAACAATCCATGAGTGACACACTATCTCCTAATCCTTATTACAGAGGCATCTTCCGCCTTAAGACAAAGTGAACAACAGGGCCTCCTGGAGTCATTTCAAGGGTGTCTTAAGATCCCGCTGTTACTTAAAGCCCCTTGTCTTTGAAACATAAGCCTCCTAAAGTTCTTTGAGATCCCCCCACTCTGTGAGGGGAGGAGAAATCATCCAGAAATAGCCCCGGTGTTAGAACACCTGTGCTACAGTGTCTGTTGTTGGGACAATATGGTCGTCTTGAAGGGCTTATGTATCTTTTGGTAAATATAGACTCCTTGTGCCTCTCACTTAACTCATGACCCAGCTGAGCAAATTGTAATGAAACAGAAACACTCTGGTCCTTCAGCACAAACTAGAAAAGCCAATCAATGTAGTTACTGGTAAGTAGGGCAAGAGCCGAGCTGGTGGTAACTGTCCCAACAAGTAGGCTTCTTTGTGGGTTTGTGGGACTTTGCCTGCTTGTCAAAACATTGGAAGAATGTGGATCCATAATTATTCCAGGACCATAAAACAATAAATAATACACCAGTACTTAATTAGAGCTGTATATTGTAAAGTTTTCAGGGTAATAACGACAGAGGTCCAGGGTTTCGGGACTTAAGAGAAAAAACATTACATTAATTTAGAAATCAGTGTTTTAATTTGTACTTATCCAAGGTTTTTGTTCGCTGACATTCACAGTATTTTCACAGTATTTCTATGTTGTGGTCAAGCCCTTCCTTGCCTTAGTAATGGGTCTTCATTAGAGAGGGAACAGCCGATAGAAGACAGGTAACCTGGAGCTATATTGGGAATGACTTGCAAACCAGGTTTCACAGCCACCCTTTAATTTTTTTAAACCTTTCAATTGCAACAAACACTGACATGTATGTTTAATAATAGAGTCATAGATTCAAGAGTAGACCCAACCAATTGAAAGAAATGTAATGTGGTGAAACCACGAGGCTCCCGATGACAGATACATTGAGTACTCATGACGCTCTGTCAGTAGCAAAATGAAATCCAAAAATGGACCTTTCCCTGTGTCACACCAGCAAGCCCATGCCAAAGAAAAGCACTGCTGAGAAAGCATCAGCTATTTCCAAATAATCACTTAAGCATATGCAGTATGAGGTATACGAGCTGTGGGATGTATTTGTTGGGTCTAAACCAAATAGAAAACAAGTCAACGAAAGGACACAAGTTTGCAGCTTGCATCAAACCCCCATCAGTGCTGCTTGTATATTCCAGAAATTCTAATCTTGGTTCTCTTATTTGTCGTTTCTTCCCAGGACAATGAAAGCAGTAAAGGCTGCTCAGTCTACTCCTACCGGACTAACTCTACCTCTCCACCCAAGCCAGAGGAGTGTTCCAGGGATCGTGGGGATCCAATGATCAGCCTCACCTTTGGGACGCCGGAGCGCCGCAAAGGAAGCCTTGCAGACGTGGTGGACACACTGAAACAGAAGAAACTTGTGGAGCTGACCAAGACAGAGCAAGACGGTAGGCCAAAGTTTTTAGCTTAATGCGTATGCATTGGTATGTTTCTTGACGTGGTTGGGTCAAACAAACAGGACTTTCACTCAGGAGACCCCTGGGTCTGATTATAATTGAGAATGCAATTTAGTTTTAGGCTCCAGGAACGTCATTTTTGAGAAGATAGAGTTGGTTTTTGTATGTCAACAGAAATTCAGATAAATTATTATAGCCTCAATGGACTAACACAAGGCAGTAAGCTAGAGCATAGACTGAATAGCAGAATATAAACAGCAAGTAAATAGTTAACAGTCACGGCTATAATTAAAATAAAATGCAGATTTCAGGTTATAATTCTAAAGAATGTTTAACCATTGTTGATTTTCAACAGTTTTGCTTTGGATATAACTGGAGTGAAGGGCTAATAAACATAGTTTCAGATCAGAGTTTATTTCCCTCACAGTTAATAGACAGGATGCTGTTGTCGCTCATTTTCTCTTCACTTACGCACAAAGCAAACAGAGAAAACAGCCTTACCTGTATTTTGTTTTCCCTTTCTGAACACATCCTCTCCACAGAATCTTTGAACATCTAAAATTACAACTGACAGATCCTTTTGCTCGTTAGATCATAATATCAATCAGTGAAAACACAGGTTTCCCTTTCTCCTCGGCTCCTCTGATCCACACCACTAACACAGGAAAGCGCTGGAGTCTCCCAGCATGCCTCAGCCTGTCGCTTCTCACCCCACAGCAAGCCAGATCTAAAACCATCTAACACCCCTCTTTACTGTAATGTGCACATAGTAATCATGATGATATCAGAGGAGTGCTTTATCTCTCTCATTTAAAGGTTTTGCTTTGTTATTGATACAGTAAAGTGAGCCAGAATGGGACAGCCAGAGGCAGAATACAGCACACAGTGTCTTTAGTTGAAAGACAGGTAGCTCTGCCTCTTATCTACAGTACGGAAACCGGTTTAAAAGGAAAAAAAAAACTTGTGTGTGAGCGTGTTCAAATGTGTTGTGACATCTTCCTGTCAAATCAAAGGGGACATGGATGGAAGGAAATGCTGGGGGACAACTTTAAGAGTGTGTCTCATTTACTTTTCTTTTTTTTTGTTCTATCACATGTATAGGTTTCACATTCTCTCCCATCCAACGACTAACCGGGCTCGAACCTGCTAAAGTTCTGAATCTGCTTCTTTTTAATCTCATGCTGGGTTTCTGCACACAGTCAGTCAGTTCAAATCAAATGTTCCTGTTCGCGGCAGTTTGTTCTAAAATACGCCATCACAGTGAAAAAAAAAAAAAGAATTCTTAGGAGTTATTATTTTTTCTTTATTTACTTAAATGAAATACTGTTTTCAGGTCTCTTAATGGGCCGAGGATAATTCATACCGTACATGTCATATTCAAAACAAAGGTGGTCAACAATTCAATTCAATTTTGATTCAATTCAATTTTATTTATAGTATCAATTCATAACAAGAGTTATTTTGAGACACTTTACAGACAGTTCTAGTAGTTCCCTCTAAAGCAAGCAACAGTGTGACAGTGGCGAGGAAAAACCTGGGACAGACCCAGGCTCTTGATAGGTGGTGTCTGACGGGCCGGTTGGGGTTGAAATGAAGAGTGGCAATAACAGTCACAGTAAAAGATAATAGAAAAGTGACAAAAAAATGTTTCCTCTTCTTAATATCCTTTGTAAAAGTGAGTGTGTGAATGTGTTATATGTTTTGTTACCTTGGGGAACAAAGTTTGAAGTAAATATAGCAAATAGCACACAAATGCTATTCATGTCATGTTTACAGTGGGGGCACAAATGAAGGATTCCTATTTAGATTCAGATTCTGGGAAAAAAAGAGCATGACGTTGAATTTGAGATTTGGGGTTCAGCTTCTAGCTTCAAAATAAATACACGCAAATATGTGTAAAAATATTTTAAAAGATACACTTTGTTTTGGAGACGGTCCTGTTTAGTGTCTAAAAAAAGACTGGTTGTGCATGAGTACAAAAATGTTCAGCAGCCCATTTTACACACAGATACATCAGCAGCACCACAGTTATTTCTTAAATACAGCCTGAAATATTTCATCCAATGACGCCCAAAGATGACTCAGATTTCCTGGACATTTTTCCTCTACTTTGGAAAATAAGGAAGAATAACACCCCCCCAGCTTGATATTGAGTTTGTCTCTTCGTTTCCTAATTAGCTGCTATCCCTGAGGACTAGTGGGCATTGATCCCACTGCAAACACTCAGCAAAGACAAAGGCAAACAAGATAAGCACGTGCAATAAAACCAGGCACACTGAATCATACACTGTTTAGCATGAATAATAACTCAAATGCCCAAAGCGTTCATGTGAATTGATGTGATCCTTGAAGATGCATTGCAAATTAATAAGTTCATGCACTGCTGTGGTAATGCATTTCATTTTGAGCCTAATGCAAGCCTACATATGGAGGGTGACAGATCACCCCCCCCCCCCCCCCCCCCCCCCCCACACACTAATGACTTTGGTTAAAATGAGAGGAGGTGATCAATAGATGACAGAGGCTGAATGTTTCATTAGGTGAGTTCTCCTTCAGTTCCATTCAAAACTGTTGAGCGATAAAACTACACATCCTTTTTTCTTCTTCTTCTTGTTTCTCATTTGTCCATTTTGTTGAAATTACTCTTTTTTTTCAACTTGTTCTTCTTCACTATATGATGATGGGATTGCTGTTTCTCTTTCTATCCTTGAACCTTTGAAATTGGCACATTTTTGGAATACCTCTCTTTTACAGGCAACCTTGGTCACATGCTGATTTAAAGCTTTGTTGTGTGTCACTGGCAAAGGCTAAGAATTCCAAATTCATAATCTGTCAGTTTTTGTTGTTTTGTGAAAGGTATGTAATGCAGGAGTGTAAGGCCAACCTGCTAAGTAGGCTTATATACTGATTCCTGATGTGGCACACACTGTGACCGATCACTTAAAGTTCCACAAGTGTATTCCATGTTGTTTTCTCTGGCTCTTCAGTGCCATGTGTTCACTTAGACTGACACTTTGAACATGGCCTATCATCACAACTCAAACGATAAGAACATTAAAGGCTGAACAATGCTGTTCCTTGCCTTGTCCTCCACCTCCCGCTGAAAAGAGTTCAGTCAGCTGAGCTCTCCCAGGTTAGATTGGCTGTATGATCAAATAGAACAGAGCCTATTAGCCACAGAGCGCTCACTTAGCCTAACATGGCTGACCCCTCTGTGCACTGTAGCCCTGAGCTGAAGTGTGGATGATGTCGTTGTTAGCCTCCGCGCTGCACTCACCCCCTGTCGGCACGCTGTTAGCCGCCTGCAACTCAGAGCAGCCCTAAGTGCCTGTGACAGTTCTAATGAATAGACTTGCCTCACTTTGCAATGTAGGAAAAAAAAAATCCCCCAAACTGCCACCTCAGCTTTTAAAAGCTTTATCAAGTAGTCTTTAAGATTGTGTATTACCACACAGCTGGTTGCTGCACATATGTCCTTTCTGCCTTTCACAAGATACAAGCCTAGAGGATGAAGGTCTGACATTTTCTTGAAAACTTTGTGTTCATATTGAAATGTGCCTGCATTGTGTGACGGCTTAAATACAAAAACTTCATACAAAAAGCTTTATTTTATACCGTTATAGCAATTAGTACTTATTCAACTGGTAGACTGGTTACTGAATGTAATGTTAAAGGCCAGCCTGAGGGAACATCAGAAGAGAAAATGTGGGCACCAGACATGTTGTGGAATGGAAACGCTCCTCCATCCTCTGTCATTTTGTATCTTAAAATAAAAGATAGAGAGGATGAGAAATAAAAGGCTGTAATAAACGAGAAATAAAAGAAATAACCCAAACAAAAGCCTGCCTCTTAACATTGATGGGTTCCTCGTTAGCGGTCATTAATGGGAATTCACCCGTCCCTGAGTCCTCAAAAATGCAAAAATGGAAAAAGCAGTCAGGAATGGATGCATTTATCGGAATGCCAAACCAAACCATTGTGGGATGCTGCCCGATAGACGTTAAACCCAGTGAAGTGTGCAGTCAAGCTCCCTCAGTTTTGATGACTGAATTATCATTATCAGTATTGGTGTGTCTCCCTGGGGCCGACCTGCTGTTAACGGGGCCTGGCATGGGCAGGTTGCCCTCGTGCCAACTTCTTCAGCCATCCAATGTGCCCAGAGCAGCTCTGGTGCCTGGCAAACACTTAACATCACTCTAATCCCTGCTCACGCCAGAGCCCGTGTGAATTACCATGCAATTCACGTATTTCATTTGCAAATGAGATCGGTCTCAATTAATACTACACTGTACTTCTGTAAAGAAGCAAAGTGGACACCTGTGTGTGACTAATTTATGAATTCAACTAAAGTACGTAAACTGGACACGGGTTATGTGTCAGAAGATCTTTGACACTATAAGAACAACACATCTACTGTTGAGATGCATGAGAGCATGCAGACTGATTGGATACAACGAGGCTTCAAGTCAGGCAGTGTACAACTCATAGATTTGATGCGACATTGCTCTCTTATGTTTTTTTTATGATCCCGGGACATTCTCGGTGTTGACAGGCAGTCAGAGACTATTTGACAGTTACCCATCAGTCTTACAAGGCATTGGTCTCAGAGAATTTTCCACAATATAATAAAGAAAATCTCGATCAGATCCAAAAACACACTAGCCTGGAAATCCAGACCCAAATCCGACAGATTAAGGGTCTGGTCTCGAGTAATGAAAGTGAAAATCTGGAGGGGCGGCACAAAGCGTGCATTTGATAATCTCATTGCAAGCAATTGGATGACACTACGACCAATCACAACACGAGGTGGCGTATCTAGAGCCCTGTACACTTAGCTAACTTGTAGATTAAACTATTGTCATCTGTTTAGCTCACCTCTGGCCCGCCGATATCAGATACACCGATGTGATTGATGCAGCTCGGCTACAAGGGCATAGTTAATGAGCAGCATTACTTGATGCCAGAGTAACTCTCTGAGCAAATTCAAATTGTGCTCTTGCAAGAACTCTGGATTTCCAGGGTAAAAACACACAGTTGTAAAAAAACAGCAGATGTTGTTGCTACCTCAAGGCACACACTAGGTATTCATAAAAGCCCAGACTAATGATACTGTTTCATATTTGTGAACTCCACCCACGGCCCTTCCCATCATATGGAAATGGCCAACACCGCAACTTCCAATCTGGCATTAGTGGCAACATGATGCATTTCTGGGATCCAACAAACCTGGCTTTCTGTTTATAAGTCATCATAAATGTCTTGACTTGATTAATTTTTGCGGAAACCTGAACTCATAATTAAGTGCAAAACACTAAGTCATTTTCCATTTTTGTCTGCGAATGTCAGCAATTCCCGATTAGAGGGCCTGTAAACATGTTTTCTCAATCAACTTCTCATGATGAGAAATGGGTTCTTATGTCTGAACTGAAATCAAAAACCTTTTTGTGGAAAAAAAAAACTAAAAAAGGATCATATTTTTATCAAAATCAGATGTTCATGTTGTAGTGGCAGACCATTGTCACTCAAATCTCATCAAACACACCCACACAGTCCAGATGAAGCAGATTACCTGAGTTTTAAGGTGTTAATCTCTTTAGATAGATAGATAGTACTTTATTGTCCGTATCCACGGAGATTTGTCTTGCAATACAAGCTCCATCAATCACAACATCAGCCAATAGAACAAAAGCTAAAAACACATCAAAAGTAAAAATATAACTAGATAATTAATTCATTAATATGAGGGGGGCCTTGGTCTACAAGCGTGTTCTTAAATAGCCATAAATACATAGATGAAAGTGTGTGTGTGTGTGTGTGGGGGGGGGGGGGGGGGGGGGGGCTATCACTTCTTTGCTCTCCTGTGTTGATTCAGCAGAGATACTGACAGAGGAACAAATGAGTGTAAATAAAACCTAAGGATTTTGTTTTCAAAATTTGAAAAGTTATTAAAGGAAGTAATTTAGACAGGCTTTAAAACCTTGTAGTTTACTTTTCATTTAGCCGCTTAGAGTCAAAGCCATTGCGTCTTAAATATATTTAACAAATAAATTGCACCACAAACTACATGTTAGAGAAAACAAGTTTGCAGTTCACCAACTGTATCCTCCACACCAACACTGTCAGGTGACCTCTGGCAGCTTCTGGTGCAGCAGCTGTTTTATGAGCCTTGTCCATGTACTATGTGTTTAAGCCGGTATTGTCCAGTTTGGAGGAGTCTGCTCTGTGCCTTGAGTTGAGGCCAGGCCAGAGCTGGGCAACCCAATCACCCTTATAATGGCTTCCACAGCTGGAAGAGGAGGTCAGAGCGAGGCCAAGCCTTCCTCTGACCCTGCTTCTCTGTAACAATAGAGACATTCTGCAGGGCTTGGCTTTGTTCTCTCTCACTGCTGAAAGCCTGTTTCAACATCTCTGCTGTTACCGCCACTCAAACTGTGGAGAGCATGCAGGGGGACTAGTTAGTTGGCGAGTTTGGAGCGATGTGTATTAATATGCATCCTCGAGTAGTGTACCTCGCATTAACATTAACACCTGTGCAGAGGTGGAAAGAGTACAAGCATATTCTAAAAGTAAGTAAAAGAAAAAGTACTATTACTTTGCTGAACGTTTACTTAAGTACAAGTCAAATTACCGGTATGAAAATCTACTCAAGTACAAGAAAAAAAGTAGCTCATTTAAAGCTGTTAGTTTGGTCTCTCTGGCGAAAAACTGCTTACACTGCATAAAAAAGCCGTTGCCTTTCTTTCACTTGAAGCTGAAGTGGTCGCTCAAATATGACCAGGGGTTCATTTCCTTCGAGTTCAACTTCAGCAGAAATGAACGGGGTTTCGCTTTAAGCTTGGTCTGCACCTCTGGTGTCTGACTTGTCTGTCTCCATCCATGCACAAACTGGTGCAGCCCATCCTGCCCGTCATTCACTAAAGTAGTTTCCGCTACACAGTGTTTTCCTTGCATTTTTTTTTTTACTCTGTAATGGATTCAAAATGTAGCGAAGTAGAATACTTCAAACAAAATATACATAAGCAAAAGTAAAAAACAAAACAAAAAAACAACTCAATTACAGTAGCGTGAGTAATTGTAATTTGTTACTTTCCACTTCTGCACCTGTGCTGCAAATGTTCGGCGACGCCTTACCTGAAATAAAACTTTAGCCGTGATTATTCTTTCTCTTATAGGGGAGCAAACTGACCTTTTTTTTCCATTAGCAGCTTAGCTACTAGCCCAGGCCTGCCAGTGACACTGTTTGAAGGTTAAATCAGCCGTAGGCTTTTTCAACTAAGCTGCAGATGAAGCTATAGTGCACGACCAAACATTGAACTTAAGCGAGCCCTGTGTGCCGGACCAGTTTGTGTGTGATTGTGTGTGTGAGGGCTTATTGATTCATACACTCAGGTGGAAGTAGTTGTGATGACAGTTTAACAGGCGAGTGGGGTCGGCCCCAAGAGTTAAGCTTATTGGCTAATTAACAAGGTCTTGGCTCTGGCACTATGTTTGCCTTCCTCTAGGGGATTGGCAGCTTGAGCTGTGATTGTGTGCAGGTATGGGCTTTGTCTGTGTGTGTGTGTGTGTGTGTGCGTGTGTCTTTGTGTGTGTGTGTTTCTGTGTGTGGATTAGTATTTAGGACACTGGTGTGTAAAACACTGTCAGACTTAGCCATATTAGGAGCAACAGGCCAGCATTGTGCATGTATAGGCTGTATTTGTTCCAAATATAAATTTCCTTTTTAATCTACTTATGTATATGCCTGTGTTTGGTGGTCAGTGCTGGTCTCCTCGGCTCTGCCAACAGGCCGACTCCCCCTGGACAACTTGTGGTCGGTTTCAATCTCTTCCTCTGTAATTGATAGGGATCTCTTTACTAATGATCAGCCACAGCCTGTGAGTCTTGACTACAAATACAGTCAGCGGGATATGCCTGGTATCACTCTTGTGCTCAGTTTGGCTGCAGGCCAGCCAGCATATGGTACGGGCGCATGCAATGTGGTTTGCTGGAACGGTTTTGAATGTCATCCAAAAGAATCAGATTAGATCGAGAATTTCAGTTAAATGCCAAATTGTTCACCTGATAATTTTACATCCGGCGAAGGTCGACATGATATAACTGTAGGCTAATGAAAAAACAAGATACTGCCTGTGTCAACGCCAAGACAGATCATGTTTGATGCCATTGGGGTGTGTTTGACACAGCTCTTCAAAGAGGTTGACTGTGATCAAAACTGTCTCTATTGAACCGTGACACACACACACATGGCTTTGATATGCAGTACGCTGCATCTCTAATTAAGTTGTCCAAAAATGTTGTTTTCTCTGAAACAAGTAGGACAAACATCTGCCCAAATTGGTTAAAAACATTCATGTTGTTTATAACATGATGGGATATTTGAGATTAATTTTAGTGTTTTTGGGAAATAAATAGGGATCAATATTTTCTATCATTATTTTTTTTTTAAAACATAGCTGTGAATTTATTTGTCTTTATTTTGGATATTAAAACAAAAATATAATAATAATGCAAAAAAAAATAGAAATACCATTAGCAGCACAATTAATATAGCATCATGTAAATTTATCTAAAGGACGCTGGTGCATAATCCGAACATCTTTTGGATTTTCACATTCTGATAGTGGATGCATTGCCTAAACTGTAAACCCAGCTTTACTGTAAACTACGGTGAACATTGTGATCTGGATGCGGGAAACTCTGCAAAACCAGTTCTAAATGATCTTCTCTTGTAACATCTTATTCGTAAAACATCAAATTTTTCACAAAAACAAAATGTAAAAACCAAAATCGTTAGGTGAAAGTGTACTGATCTCATTTTAAGTCTGAAATCCGGTCGGTTGTAAAAAAAAAAAAAATGTAAAAGTTGCATTGCCACAGATGATATAAAGAACTGATGCTTATTCTTTCTTTCCCATCTCATCCTGCGTACATTTCTGATATGGAGGTGTCGAACAAAATCGGGTTAGGGGGTGATTTTGGTTTCAGACTGCCATGTTGGATCTACTTTCCTTTTTTCCCTCTTGATCAGCTGG
>NC_045740.1:15046025-15051849 GCF_008692095.1 Etheostoma spectabile
TCGACTCACCATTGCCCCCCCCCCCTCATGCTGATATTTGGCTCCCTGACCCCCAAATCGCTCCTCTCTGACCTAGACCACAAGGTCCACCCACATCAGCTCCCCTGAGGGTCCGACCCAAAACAATGATCCTATTGTCTCTGAACCACACATCACGCTGTGTGTACGTCTGCGTCGCTGTGTGATAAGTAGGCCAGGGTTTCATATATCATGCCTAAATGGAACCAGAAGCTCGGGTCTTGAACTGGTGTTTTGCAAGCGTGTGCTTGACAAAGAAGCAATTTTGCACCCTGGACGTGTGTGTATTCAATTTCCAGTTGTTTTGTTTTATTTAAAAGTAGAGACGTTTAAATCTGTATAATCTAAAACTACACCCATATCTTGATAGCTGAAGAACCATTGAAGCGTGTCCAAGTTTATTGATTTAGTTTTTTTTTCACAAATTGCAACATGCCACAAAGTTTTGTTTAAGTCAATCCGAATACAAGGATTTCACAAAATACTGTAGATTCTCTTTGTGTCCAAAGACCCATACAACTTTGTTCTTAGACAAAAAAAGCAAATTTCTAATCATAAACATACTGTTATCTTTATTTTCAAAAAAAGAAGAAGAAGAAAAATGAAACCCTGAAAAAATGTGAGAAGAGAAATGAAATACTGCCATTGACCACTGAATAGATGTTTTTATTTTTACATTTTAAATTTATTAAACCCAAAGTTACCTTGTTGCTGCTGTTGGGGTGCATCATACGCCTCAACTTGTACTGTTTTTAAAGCTCATTAGTAACTCTTGCTTGGCTGTTCTCCACCTCTTACACTGCGTAAAGAAGTAAAGAAAAACTATCTGTGAAATGTTGGGGCTTTTATTCCTGCTTAAAATGAGTGATAATTAAGAAATTAAATCAGCCACTGATAAGATGTGTTGCCCGTCCAAGGGATGCCAAATCAGCCGAAATCAGGCTTTTTAATCCCCGCAGCTCCGTCTGTGCAGAGTGTAATTGGTGTGCCGTGATAACTAACGTGCTTTCCTAAGATCCAAACCGTAGACTGCAGTAGTTGTTGATGTCAGTGCTGGACAGTAATGCAGGACAGACCTGACAACTCTGGCTGTGCAGCCGGGATCAGCAGCTGGGCCTTTATAGTATTGAACTCACACCTTCTGTAGAAACACTTTGTCTAATTCAGGGCTGCAGGGTTTCAGCTGGGTGCCTTTAGTAGCGCGGCCACATTACATCGCATGAAGTACTTACACTTACACTGCTGGGAGGGAGTAGGCTACTTTGTGAGTATTTTTAGCTTGGGTGGCCCCAGTGGGAATCAAAGCCCCACCCGGACAAAGTTGGGGCCTGACTTAATTCTCTAAGCTGCAGGTGAAGTAAAATATAGTAATTCAGTTTTCGTAAAAGTCAAAGGTCAGTGCTAGGGTTTAGGTTGTGTACCATGGATATTTATACCCATAACCTCTACTAGGTGATCTTCAGGCTGCTTCTGAATTGTGTTTCTTTCTGGGAGAAAATGAGCCCAACATGCTGAAATTATTTTCTTAATTGCTTTTTATAACAAATTCTTAAGGAATATTTTAATTGTGGCAAAACTATAGCTGAGTTGTTTCTGTAGAACACATTATAAATGAACGTGTATTAAAGCACTGCTTTACCTTTGCTCAACTCTCTAAGCTTCAGCTCCAGGTCCATCTCTGGTCACTCGACTAATAAAAACAAAGTACTGACATTTTGTAGATTTCATATCAAATGAAATGATGCCCATACATGCTTTCAGTTCGTCTACAAGATGCTTTTGCATCACAGTTTTCGTCAGGACATGAGGCAAAAATGCAACCTTAGCTGCATTAACTCAATTCAACATGCTCTTGAAAAAATAAGGATTTTGTTTCCAGATTCTCCAATTTGAATAAAAAAGCAAGACATTTAAAAATATGTAGTTTTTGGTTTTGCAAAATTATAATGGGCAATTTTCAGATACGAAGAAAAAATTTGACATAAATAAAAAAAACTGTTTGTTGCAGCCCACTTTTATCACTTTTTTCTACATATTCTTAATTCACAAATGTTGCTGCATCTATTTATTTATTCTGAAGTTATTCAATAATTAAAGTGTATCCTATGGGTGCACTCATCATAAATCAACCTGGATTAGAGCATCAGTTTACCATCAAAGTTGTGGTTGCAATGCACGCAAAGCTAACATGTGGCTCCTACAGGTGGCCCGGTCTGTTGGAGTAGGTTGGGCATATCACTGAGCAGCAAAAAAGTGTGTGTGTAATTGTGTGAAGGGGATGATGTATGAAAAGAGGGTTACACAGGGCTACTATCCCGCAAATAAACCCACCCCCTCCCCAGCCAGAGTGATCCGGCTGCTGCTTTCTCAGGACATGTTCTGTGACAAGAGAGTCTGGGTGTCATCTGACGGATGAAAATAGTGTGTGTGAAATGTACACCGTGCTAACACGCAGCCAGGCTAACCACTCTGCAGTTTAATGATTTTACAACACACAGCGAGCAGTGATAGGACATTAAGTGTGTGTGTGTGTGTGTGTGTGTGTGTGTGTGTGTGTGTGTGTGTTTTTTAAAGTCTCTGTGCAATTAAAAGTCTCAGCAGTGTACTGGCATCTTTAATCAGCGTGTGGTGTCCATGTACTGTATGTTCAAGTGCTTCAGAGTGCACTAGTGTTCTCGTGTGTGTGTGTGTTTGTGTGTGTGTGTGTGTGTGTGTTGGGTTGGTGTGTGTTTGTGTGTGTGTGTGTGTGCGTGCATTCATGCATTTGTGTATCTTTTTCCTCCTCTTGACTGGCCTGTCTCCTCCTGTTTGGACATATGTTGAGTTTTATTTCACTGAGACATCAATCCTGCTGGCCAGCTGTTAGGACAGCTGCTCTCTCTGTGCCTCTCTTGCTGTAGTCACTCTGTCAGCCGCTCACGCTCAATCTCTCTCGGTATCTTTCTTCCTATCTGTCTGTTCCTGTCGATCTGCCTCTCTTCCTCTTTTTCTTTAATATTGCTGTCTATCTTTAGATTCTGTCTTATTGTACTTTCTCTCTATCCTGTTCTTTCTTTCTTTCCCCTCTCTCTGATGCTGTGGGGTCTGCAGCTGAAGTCCCACCACTGACATAATTTTGGAAGT
Organism: Etheostoma spectabile; assembly: GCF_008692095.1. Taxonomy (NCBI): domain Eukaryota; kingdom Metazoa; phylum Chordata; class Actinopteri; order Perciformes; family Percidae; genus Etheostoma; species Etheostoma spectabile. Next base: position 15,049,167 of record NC_045740.1, read on the forward strand.
GCAAAGTGTAGTTGTCAGCTTCCATTTACGCACGTTCAGTAGCAACGTTAAGACACAAAATGCTTTTTTCAGCTGTGGGTGTGCTACACAAACATCAGGCACCCACTAAAACATAGGCCTTTGTTATTTTTAACATTAACTAATTTTTCAGATTAATGTTTTTTGCTCTTTACCTTGGCATTTTGACTGCAGACTTAGGAGTTCCTGAGCTTTTGGCAACTGTACACGTGTGTGTGTGTGTGTGTGTGTGTGTGTGTCTGTGTGTGTGTGTCTCTGTGTGTGTGTGTCTGTGTGAGAGAGAGAGAGAGTAAAAGAGATCCTACTTTTCGATCTAAATGTCAAGTGAATTTGAAGGGAACTTTTGAAATGTCATCAAATATAACATGTGAATTAAATATACTTCTATAAAGCAAACAAACGGGCTTCTCAAATGTAGACCCACTGCGCGTCAGAAAACGAATGGAAAGTTTCTCAAGAATTGTTACTGTTCTGTTGCGTATTTAAATTATGGTCAAATTTCACACTTTCCCCTGAAGTCAAACACAGCAAATATATCTAGCTAATGACCATGCAACCACTATGGACACTTAAAGAGAAGAAACAACATGTCTGATACTTCACATGACATTTTCTTGACATGCATAGACATTTTTCAGATGCTGTTCAATGAGATTCAATAAGTAAACATTAAATGACAGACAACTGGAGAACTTCCGAGCTTGCTGTTCAATATTCAGTTCAAAAGATTGGGCAGTTGCATAGACACATCAAATTCTTTGATAACAAGTCAAAGATACAAGCATGTAGGGAATAGTTCAACATTTTGGGGATACACTTTCTGGGCTCAATGAATTTCTGCAGTCTGGTCATCAATGTGAGGATGCAGCCAGGAAATCTCCAGGAAGTCACTGGCCAAGAAATAGTTCTAGCATGTAAGTTTACATAAAACCACAAATTGTAGTTTACATTATGGTTTATATGTGAATTAAACCACCAAAATATAATGTGTTAATTAGTGAGCTTTAGAGGTGCTAGTAGGCAGTTGTCTTTCTTTCTTTTTTTTTACTTTAGCAAGAGCTAAGATAGCTGTTTCCCCTTGCATCCAGTCTTTATGCTAAGCTAATCGCCTGCTGGCTCCATAGCTTCATATTTAGCGTAAATACATGACAGTGGTAGGAATCTTCACATTTAACTCTTGGCAACCGAGTAAACATATTTCCTAAACTATTTATTTAACTCCCAACTCCCATTATATCAAAACAAGTTTGCTAAAAAACGTTCAGTCAGCTAGCTTAAAATCTGTTTGGTGCATTGCTAGTGGAAGCTAGTGGAAGCCAGAGATTACACTGGCAGTTACTGAGAGAACATTCAACAATTTAAAACAAGTTGACTGTCAGAGTCTGACTCAGTTGCGGACGAATTTGGCAATTATGGTGATGAATGATTAAATGTTTTGAATTTGCTACAACTCCAACTTGCACGCTCAAGTTTATTGTGTTTAGAGCCATCAGCGATACCAAACTGCTGGAAAATATCATGATTTCTCAAAAATTACGTTAAGTAATAATAATAAGTAAAAGTTGTAGCCATAACGTAGATCTTGTTAATATTCTATACTACTATACTACTCTATACTCCTTATGCTAGATACCACCACTGTTTAGACTGTTTCTAAGTTAAGTTTATTCAAAACAAAACATGAGAATATACTCCCTCTGTGCTCTATTAAAGACATTACACAAGTTCATTCCATGAAACAACGTTTTAATACATGGAAACAGAGAGAGTAAAAGACAGAAGGAGGGAAAAAGAGGGAGACTCAGTCCGAGTGGAAGCCTGTGGCACACTGTGTTGTTCTTGGCAGTGGCTGTTTGGGAGTGTTGATGCTTGCCTGACACACACACACACACACACACACACACACACACACACACACACACACACACACACACACACACACACACACACAGTGGGTTGCCTGTGGCTCGTGTAAAACACCCAAAACACTGTCTCTTGGCAGGTTGGCGTGGGGACAGGTGATAAAACTGTGTTTACCTGAAACACTCGCCAGCTCACTTGCTGCCTCAGCATTGATTTACTTCAACTCTCTCTCTCTCTCTCTCTCTCTCTCTCTTTCTCTCTCTCTCTCTTTCTCTCTCTCTCTTTCTCTCTCTCTGTCTTTATCCCCTTCTCATCTCATTCACCTTCCTTCTGTCTTTCCTTTACTTAATTTTATTGCTCACTCGTCCCTTTTCTCTGTCTCTCTTCCCTGTCTTTCCCCGCTGGTGTGTTTACAACCAATTAGAAACTCTGATGTCAGGGCCAAGGGTTAGATAAAGTATCAAGCCCAATACAACAGTTTAAAATAATAGAAATAAAACACTTTTATCATCGGTATCCAATATCATTCATATAGGGTTTTTAATTAGCCTGGCTCTGCCTTCCTACGTACGTCCATTCAATTTTCCTATCCCTTCAGTACTACGTCTGGGTTTGCGGTATATTTTTGGGTTTTGTCCGGTCAAATCTTTACCGGTCCAATGAGTGAACAGAGGGAGTGGCTGAGAACGATGACGTTGAGGTTGTGCGCTAGCCGTAATGGTGGCGGAGAAAGATGCGAGCGAAGCCATTCGGACTGTTGTGGCAACACTGCCAACTATCCAGAAGTTAAAGCCTGAGCAAG
>NC_045740.1:15051859-15055065 GCF_008692095.1 Etheostoma spectabile
GCTGAGTTTTGTTGGTGGCCATGATGTGTTCCTCCCCATGTGGTTTGGGAAAAGTTTGATTTTCCAGCTTGCTTCGTTAGTGGAGAAGGCTAAGGCAAACGGTAGCGATGCTAAGCCGACGTCACGACCAAACGTTAGCGATTGGATATGGCGGATCCAGAGTGGCTCTGGGCAGATCCAATAGTTTAAAACTTCAACAGAGTACCCGCCTTCAAGGAAGTTACCACTTGTCAATGGAGAGGGGCCAGACTCTCTGTACAAATGAACTGTACGAGAGTCTGGGAGGACCAGGCTAATTTCTAATCCCTCTCCATCATCTTTCCATTACAGGAGATAAATCAAGCGTCTTCTGCATCTTGCTCATAAACTCACCTTCAACTCAAGTTGTCTGTCCTACTTTTGTCTTCTCCTATGTCTCTCCCAGTTTTTTCTTCTCATCTACCCTTCCTTCTCTCCTCACCCCATTCATCCTCCCTCTCCCTCCTCTTCCTTAAACCATCCATGTTCCGCATTTCTGCTCCACTTGATAAAGGAGTTGGTGATCGGACAGAGAGGAATTTTTATCCACCCTCCAATCTAAACAGCACTTGATCCCCGACTCGGTAGCGGGGACAGATAGAAAGCCATCTAGGGTAAAACATCTCCCTCTTATCCTCTTTTATTCCTCTCCTCTTGTTCTCTTTCTCTTCTCCTCCCCACTTACACCTCATCCCTCCCATCCCCCACTCTCTATGTCTCTGTGTCTGATCTGTTTATCGGTACGGGGGGTATAAATTGTGCATCAGAGTACATACACAGTTGACTTATGCAGATGTATCTTGGAGTTACAGGTTGTATCTTCCTCTCTAAGTGCTCCCATAAATTGCGCTCCCTAATTTTGTTTTATAAGAGGCCTGCTAAACGAGAGCGCATCGGCGCCTTTTGGTCTTGGGATGAGAAAAAAAAAGGTTGTCATTCTGACCCCATGCTCCAGCCTCCCCCTCTACTGGCTGTAAATATCACCTACTGAACCAAATGTACACAATACATATCCAGTGGAGCCACTTGTCCAATAAATCTATGAAACACTGTGTGGATTCCATTGTCTTGAGGGTGGGGAAATTGTAATTACCTTATTTTGCTGCTATGTGGACCGTCTGTTTGGAAATGCCCGCTGTTTTTTTCCCAAATATGGGAAATCACCATTATTACTGTAGTTTTTAAGTTGTTTCTTTGTCTTGTAGCTGCCTGACACCCTCCTTCCCTAGCTGACATTGCCCCACCCCCTCTGTTTACGTTGATCCCATGTGATCTGGACGGCTGCATTAGCTTATTTACAACAATCATAATCCGACTGTAAACATACAAGGCTTTAATGGACTCAACAAGGAAGTTATGCTCGGCCTGTGGACGCCATCTCTTGACCACACAATGGGCCCATACGCATAAACATTAAGCCATTCACAATAGGCCATGTGCCCTTATGAATGCCTATAGCGCCTTTTGTCAAGATGAAGGCACCACAAATAAGCTATTGTCTGACTTAACTCTTCTAAATCAGGCAAGCCCTTAGGCGCATGTTTTCCACAGTGCCCAAGAATGTGTCCTTTTTGTGCATATGTGTGTGTGTGTGTATGTGTGTTGGTTCTTTTTGACTTCTTCGCTGGCACGAAAACCAGAGTATACACACAAACCCTGGACTGTTTAAGGAGCGTGTGAACATGTACAGTATGCACAAGCAAGCAGTTTCACATGCAGACACACTCACACAGGTATTGTGGTGGAAAACATTATTGTTACTCATTACCCAGCGTAATTCTGTCCTTGTTATTTTTTTTAATGAGACTGTTTTTACTGAAATACTACATACGTGTAAGCAAAATTTGGAATGTTGTAGCTGGGTGAGATGGAAATGATTGTGACCACTTTATAAACAGATGAGTATTTTCATGATAATACGGTCAGTTGAAAACGTTATATGTCCAAAAACGTTTTTCAGTAAATGAAAAAAAAAAAAAATCTCGTCGCTGTTTGAATATCTGTAAGATCCACAGACTGAGGGTGACCAATAGCATTGATTTAGGAAAAAAAAATGAAAGTGACAAAATATGGAGATACAAGGATTCAGCCCGATAGCAATGATATCATAATGCATCATATGTTATAAACTGACATGTTTTTTTTAATGTAGTATCTTAATTTGCAAAGTAACCGGTAACTAAATTGTAGCTTTCAAATAAATGTAGTGGAGCTAAAACTACAGTATTTCCATAAAAGTAACATGAAACGGAAATAATTCAGTTAAGTACCAACACTGTACTCGAGTAAATATACTTAGTTACATTCCCCCACTGATACCTGACAGCATCCATCCTTCACTTTGTACGTTTCTGTCTTTCTTTCATGGGAAAGTCACACCCAAACACTCATGCTTGCACATGTGCAGATATCTCTCTCTCTCTCCGCTATCCGCCTGATGAAGAATTAAAAAGTTCTCATTGTTTAAGTAAAGTTCACAGCAGGACACCAATTGAACAAGTGAGACCTTATTAATCTTATGGGACCACGTGTCTCTGATGTCGATTACCCTGAGGCTGTGAGACGCATTGTGAGGAAGAGGACTGCCACAAATAAGACCAGAACAATGCAGACATTCTCAACTGCTCAGCTGGATTGCTGCTGCATTTTTCTCTTCTTTTAAAAAAAAAAAAGATTCCTTGTCCTCTTTTTTTTCTTTTTTTGAAATTTAACAATTCATAGAGATGGGATCTTTTCCGTCTGTCTTCTTTTTGCGTCTTTTCTTTTCCTGGCACATCCGAATCAGATTTAGAAAAGGTATTATTGCCAAGTAAGTTACCCTTACAAGGAATTTGCCTTGGTGGATGCTGCGTATAAAACATGTTAAAAGGAAACAAAAATCACAGTTTATGTTTGTGGGCAACCCTAAATTTCCTCAGGCACCTTTAGTGAACATACCAAACAGTTTGATCTTGTTTTTGAAAATACAACCCAGAACTTTTGTGCCTTTTTCACTTTAAAATTGTTCTTGAGTCTCTGTGGTAGAGGTAGAACGAAATACACTTACTCGTGTTATTGTATTGAGTAGTTTTGTTGTGGGTTTTGTGTTTTTCAAGTAGTTTATCGATAATTTTAAATGTACTTGATTACATTACAAGTATTGTACTTTGCTACATTACAAATCTACTACCTTTACTAAGTTAAAAAAA
>NC_045740.1:15055075-15055967 GCF_008692095.1 Etheostoma spectabile
AAAAAACTTGGACTAACTAAAACCAAGAAGAAAAAAAAAATCACGCCTGGAACCACTACAGTGACGAATAAGCATCTAGACTGGATCGAGATCGAGATCGAGATGGAGGTGCATCGGGCGAGCGACGACGGATTAGAGATTGTTTCAGTAGAAATGGGAGCTGACATCTTGTCTTATTTTCACTAAATGGGAGCGATCCCCCCCGCCCCATTTTGCAGTTTTTTTTAATGTAACCAAACACCGTTTCTACCACCGTTCACTTACTCTTCGCGGTCAAATTTCACCTGACAACTGCTCTTATTTTAACATAAATACCAATAAAAAGAACAAAAAGTATTTTTAACAGAACATTTAGTGTAAAGAGAACCTCAGTAGAACATAATGTGTTTGGGTGTGGGTGTGTGTGTTTCTGTGTGTGCTTGCATGCATGTGTGTGTGAACCTCGGGGGTTCACATGCACAAGTGGTAACATGACAACATGAACTGTACAGAATGTGCACACAAGCACAGGAAAGTTGTAAGAGTGTGTGTATGGAGATGTCTTTCACGGCCTGGATGAAAATGATACTCTTTCCCACTCATTTCTGATGGCAGTTATTTTTGACTTTAAACAAAAAAAAAGTATTACCAAATTGAATAAATCACTCAAAATTCAAAGAAAGTAGTCACAATTAATTTTATGTGTTCAAATGCCTTTTGTCTTGAGGCAATCTGATGAAATACGCCATATTTATGGTACAGGGAATGTGTATGTCTGTCATTTTTGACTGGAACAGTGTTAGAAGGTTAAAATACTTTTTAAATGAACTACTTATTACTTTTATTTGAGTAATTTTTCAGATGGGTAATTTCACTTGTACTTAAAGGTCCCATGGCATGAAAATGTCCCTTT
>NC_045740.1:15055977-15057945 GCF_008692095.1 Etheostoma spectabile
TTAACATTATTATGAGTTCCCCCAGCCTGCCTGTGATCCCCCAATGGCTAAAAATGGCGATAGGTGTAAACTGAGCCCTGGGTATCCTAGATGGGCCGATCTGGAATCGTACCCCTTATGAGGTCATAAGGAGCAAGGTTACCTCCCCTTTCTCTGCTTTGCCCACCCAAGAATTGTTGCCCACCCATGAAGAGAGACATTATGCTTTCAAACGCAAAGTGGCAGTTGGTCAGGCCACACCCCCAGCCTCCACCTTGCCCCCCCCCCCCCCCTCTCCTCCTCAAAAGCTACAGACCAGAATGGCACCTACTAAGGAAAGCTCATTGTGGGACTGGCTCTAGTGGCTGGAATTCTGCACCCAGGCTGAATTTTGTGAAAGAGACATCAGATACGGTATTAGGGGAACACTAAGGTCTATATAAAAGCATGTCATGGGACCTTTAAGTAATATTTCATCAAAGTATTGGTACTTTTACTGGAGCACAATATTTAAGTACCTTTTCCACCTCTGGTGTGTGGTAAACATCAAAAGTGAAGGTGATTATTTTCTGTCTTTTTGTAGAACCGACTTGCATGGAGAGGCTCCTCGCCAAAGATTGGAAGGAGCACGTTGACCGCCTGAATGCCGACGAACTGCTGGGGGAGGTCAAAGGTAAGAGCATCCACACGGAGGCCTTCATCCACATATACAGCCCCATCTGAATCGTTATTCCCTTTCAGAGACGCAAACAGTGAGATGCCAAGGTTTACTGTACGCAGACAAACTCTCTTTGTGCTTCGCTGTGGCCTTCTGCAACAGGTGGCGCAACAAAACATGCTCCAAGTGGGCTGATAGAAGGAAGAGGAGGTGTGTAAGGAAAAAGAAAGAGCAAAAAGGAAAAAATGCTTTTTCTTTTTTCTTCATTACAATAAGTCGTACACTTCTGAAACCTGCCGATCCTACGCAATCTGAGGACTCTCCTTGTAAAACCAGCAAATGGTATGTGCACAAGAAAAGGACACCATTTTGCAAAAAAAGAAATTTAAGGGTAAGAAAGGATCAAACATGCTGTAATTCTCTCCCCCATGTGTATACTTTTAGCGTGTTTGAGCATATGAAAGCAAAAGAGGAAGTGGTCAGCAGGCCTACCTGTTGAGCAGCGAAGGCCAGTTTAGACAGTACACGTTATAATTGTAACTTTGATTAAAGGGTGTGAAAGGAGAGGCTGCACATTCATGAAGCTATAAATCGCACCGAGGCAAAGGTAGTCTCAACCTGCTCTGGTATTCAAAAGTGAAAATAGCAGCATTGTGGGGGTGTCATGTGTTTTTTTTCAAAACCAGCGGCTGCAGCTGGAGGGAAAGCAGAGGAGGCATTTCTAATGACTCAACCACAAATTATCATATATCACACTCTTAATTTCCGATTGTATATTTTGAATAAGAATTGGATCCCAACGGCCTGTGATGCTTACTAGCGAGTATGTGATAGAAATGTCTGTTTGATATCGCTCTTAGCTCACTGCTTGGACTGAAATGTCATGTCCATGTTTTTACAACCAGATTTATAAGTCAGCACTTTTGTTGAGGTTTTTTTTTTTGTCAATGTTTTTAACTTTTTTCTTTTTTACATTTTTGTCTCTTTTTTCAACATTTTTTATGCTTTTTTCAATGTTTGTTCCTTTTTTAGACGTTTTCAACATGTAACACTAACCTATTAACTTTAGTTTTACACTTATATTTGGAATTTATGTTCAATAAACCTCATTTATAGGAAATTAAACCTAACTTTTGAGCTAGAAATGCAGAAAATAAGAATTATTTAGACTAATACTGGAATATGTTAACTTTTACTCAACACTATTTTCGACACCACTTAATTTTTTTAAATGCTATAAAATTGAATAAGACACCCCAAAATTACTGAAAGTAGAGATTTGTACTTGCCAAAGAGGGTTGTGTGGAATCAATCATGTTATTTTGGGTAAT
>NC_045740.1:15057957-15058172 GCF_008692095.1 Etheostoma spectabile
TTGGGTAGTTAAAAAGAACATTGATGTAGGAAAACGGGTCAATTTGACCCGAGGACAAAATGAGGGTTACAGGTGTTACAACATCAGAATCAGAATCAGAATCAGAATCAGAATCAGCTTAATTTGCAAGGTATGAGGACACAAACGAGGAATTTTTCTTTGTAACATCGTTGCTCACATTGTGCTTACACACACAAAAACAACCAAAACAAAAA
>NC_045740.1:15058182-15058247 GCF_008692095.1 Etheostoma spectabile
TACACACTAATATATACACAATATATATATATACTCTAAAGGCAAGGCAGCTTTATTTGTATAGC
>NC_045740.1:15058257-15058460 GCF_008692095.1 Etheostoma spectabile
AACAGGGCAATTCAAAGTGCTTTACACTTTTTAAATCAGTTAAACAGATAAAACAGAAACAATATAGAGGCATGAGTGCAATGAAGAGTTCAATAAAAATTATTTAAACGTGGAGCATAGTGCGAAGAATACTGGGATAAATAGTATTATGTTATTATATTACAATATGAACGGTATGAACATTATGAACATTATGAACAGTT
>NC_045740.1:15058470-15058979 GCF_008692095.1 Etheostoma spectabile
AAATGAGAATGATGAATAAATAACAAATAACAAGTGAGATATGAGAATGAGAAGATGAATAGTACTAAATAGGTGGAATAATAACATTGTCTTCAATGACTTGCATCCACTGATAGAATCAAAGAGACGGACTAGATGCTGGGATAAAACGGGTTACTTTGGAGAACTGATACATTTACATAGAGGAATGCTTTCAGTCCCCCGAGCTACTGCCAATTGTGTTTGTGTGCCGAAAGAGTGGTCGCTAACGGCTCCGCGGTCGAGCTCCTCTCAGTGAGAGAAACCGTTTGGGATCGACGCCTGTTGAAATGGCAAGCATTTCCTCTGTGGGGAGTGGAAAAAAGGGACGACAGAGAGACTTCTACAGCAGAACAGCACCCACATTGACTTTCACACCAGGGTAGAGATCCGACTCTCTCTCTCTCTCTCACTCTCCACTCTCTTATTCTCTCTCTCTTCATATCTACACCCTCCATCTGCACACACACACACACACACACACACACACA
>NC_045740.1:15058989-15069109 GCF_008692095.1 Etheostoma spectabile
CACACACACACACACACACACACACACACTAAATGTGTGTAATCATACTTAAACATACTTTCACATCACTGGCTGTCTGTTCTGTTACCGGATCACTCCTCTAGAGACAGCCTGCATGTTTTGTAAGAGGCTATTAAGCTATCAAGTTGAAAATCCACTTCATAAAACTTCTTTTTGTTTGAAAGTCACTCATATAATTTCCACTTGACTGTCTTCTCTTTACTGAGAAGTGGGATGCCTGATCAATATTAAGGTCAAGTGCTAGCTCACTCTTCCCATGTCTATGTATTTCAAATGAAGACGTGGACTTTAAGATTAGAAAAAAGCCCTCTTTTTTGGGTTTTACTTTGAACTGTGAAAACAAATTGAAGAAGCTGTTCAAGGCCATTCAGCAATTGACGTTTTGGTTTGTTTTGTGGTTCATAGCGTTGTCTCTCTTCTCATTGCTCACATTTAGATTCTTTCATTTCCCCCACTAACAGACCTCCTGTTATTTGTTACCTTTCTGAAAATGTTCTCCTTTTTAAAATCAGGGTTCACTCAGATCATCACCATAAGTAGAACTTATTACTTAGCTAGAACAAGAAGAAAAACAAACACACAGTGTACTTTTCCAGGTCTTCTCTTAAGTCTGATAAAATCCAAGGGGAAAAGGCAACAAAGACAAACAGTCTTTTAGTTTTACAATAAAGGTTGAAAAATGTTATTAAGGGCCCATGCTGCCCTCAGGTAAGCCCCTCAGGCAGTACACTGCACAGGGAGTGGCACACCAGAACTCCACCTGTGGTCTGTATGTCTAACTTTACAAACAGTAGATCTTAGTATCTTAACACACCTGTTTTACGGGTGAAGCGTGCGTGGAGGCAACCCTGTATCCTAGGAGTTAAGTTTAATTTGCAACAGCAAATATGTGCTTAGGGAAACAAAATGCCTGCTGGATTACATTTTCTATTGACATAATGAAAACATGTTAATTCATGTAAAAATATAATACTATAATACTACTATCCGGGTCAATGCGGGGATTAGGATACAAAAAGGTAACTGTATTCCGTTAAAGTTACAGAAAAAAATCTTATTACTGCAACATTTAGTAAAAATGGAGATTACTAGCAAGATTTACAAATTTAAAATACATTTTACAAATAAAGAATGATATACTACCATGCGCACACATTAAAACTCTTCACGAGTCTCACACGACGACACTCTGTGGGTGAAACTATAGCCAACAGTTGCCACTTCACTGGCCTCTAAAGTGAAAAGAAAACTTTGCCGTTATTTTTTGCATTCAAAGCAGGAAAAAGGAACAGCATCACCGTCACATCACAGTCATACCCGTACTTGGTATTGGGGTAATCCAAACACCTTTAATATTGTGATATATTGTGATTGGATTACTGACTACATTTTCCACCGATAATTAGTAATTGTAGGACAAAGACAAACAGTCTTTTAGTTTTACATTGGCACTTGGATAAGATTAGGAAAAGATCATGGTCTGGTTTATTACAGCAAATTCTCTAATCTAGTACAGAAAAGGTATATGCAGTCAATCAAAACAATGTTATTAACATTTAGCTAAAACCATGCTCTTTCCCTAAACTTTATGAAAAGGCTTTTGTTGCATGAACCTAAACACAGATGAGAGTCTGGATGCAAAATCCTGGATTCTTGAGTCCCAGTCCTGCACTTTGTGTGTCCACCAGTGGAACCGTGTATTGCCTTGTCTGCGTGCTTAAACGTACATGCACATTCCCGTTCACAAGACACACAAAACAGGGACCCACTAAACAAAGAACTTTTAACTGACAATATTAATAGCTAACATTTAAGGATCATCAAGATGCAAGGTAAAAATTTTTATAGAGGCAAATCATAGGGTCATGCATCTTTTATTCAATGCATGAAATTCAATGTTGCTGATAGTTACAAGTTAGAATGACATAACGTATTCTTTAACGTTTGTGAGAAAACTCTGGTATGATCTGAGGGGTCTAGTGGAGGCCACCAGAACCAAGACAGCAGCATGCTTGTTCTGTACAGTACATAAAGTTGGAATGTGCCGTATATCAATTTCCTGTGCGTTAGTTGAAAACACTAATAAAATGCGTAAATATAGCACTAAAGCAGTAAATGCATGCACATAAAGGATCGCACGCACACACACACACACACACACACACACACACACACACACAGATGTCTCTGTTCGGCCAGCTGCGTTCTGACCAAAGAAACGCTCTGATTGAATTCAAGCGTTTGAGTCTTTTATTTCTGAATCGCCGTCTAGCTGACCTAAATACTCAAACACAACTGTTGATCTGTGTCTTCTCACAACAACCTGAACGTATTTGTTCAGTCGCACTTATTTTTAGGGTAAAGAAAACTTTTCTTCTTTCTTTTTTTGCTTGGAACATTCGGTAGCGCTCACAAATGCAAATCAACATGCTTGTGATTTATGGCATATATATGTTTTTAAAATTTTAGCTTATGCAGGGAAGGTTTGTAAGTATTTAAACTACAATGTGACTCACTGCACACATACACAACTGGGAATGTGCCCGGAATGACTTCACTCTGAGCTGGGGGGGGGGGGAAACTAGTGCATCAGCTAGCGTTTTGCAAATATTGTCAAGAGGATGCATAATTAAAAGAGTAGAAGTAACTCTAGGAAATCATGAAAGTTCATAGCTGCTTCCTGTCTTATATGCATTTACACGTTCATGAACTCATTTAATTCTTTAATTCTTTGGGTGGAGACATATAAGGGTCGGTTGCAGCAATATGGCAGTGATGCATCTACTGATACAAAAAAAAGATAAACTAACTGAAATAAAACAGGAAGAGCTGTATTAAACTGTTTTTTTAAATTCCATTAGCTAGTATTAGCAAAACCTTCCAAAATCAGCAAATACAAATGTTGAAAGTCTCTTTTGTTACCAACAACTTTAATAACATAGCAGCAAGTCACACACCTTGATTTTCCACCTCAGCCAAGCATGCAACTTTTTAACACTTTGGGCATTATTAAATGTCTTGCTTTGACTTTTTTTTTTAATTTAATTTTTTTTTTTACATACAAAGTCAAAAAGCAGCAGATGGCTAGAACATCTGATTATTATGTCAGTTGCAGAAGCTGGCACATCTGGCAGCAATAATCACACTGACATTCAAGAGTCACTTAAATCAGGCTTCTTACCCATTGTAACTTTTTTATTTTCATATATATATGCTACTGACTTCATGGAGAAGTAAGCTGTATAGTAAACCTGAATGTGTGCAGATTAGATGTGATATCTTTGTACCCAGCTGCCCTGGGTAGGTCACGACACTTGTTTTGACAAAATGTAGTGACCGTGTTTGGGCCTGTGGGCTGATGGGAAGTCAAGTGTTTGTTGTGTGGTGACTTCTGAGGCGAAGGTTTCATTCAGAGGAATGCTGGGAGTTTGGCACACAGATGAAACATGGTTTGAAGGTTTGGCAGAAGCCCAAAGAGTCCTGGGCCATTATGAGGTGTGATAATGCAGAATGTGTGATGGTTTGTGTGTGTGTGTGTGTGTGTGTGTGAGAGAGAGTTTGTGTGTGTGTGTGTAGGGGGATGGGGCTCATACAAGACTTTGCCATTGTTTGACTCCATGTAGTTTACATATGATTATAATAACATTATAGATAGTTAAATTACATGTTAACTGAGAATTGAGGCATATATTTACATACTGAATATCAACAGGCATACACACCGGCACACACTTACAAATATAAAAAAGAATGAATAAGATAATGCAATAAACAATATCGTTGTTGTCTGAAAAAAACCCACAGATGTCCAAATTGGGTCAGTTTTAATTTTTCAGATCAACTTAAAGACAAAGTGTTTCTTGATGGACTGGTCAAATTCTTTTACATCTTAAGCCAAATAAGTCATGTATTGTAACAAAACTTTTTCTCAAAATCATGAAAAGTAGGCATTTTGGTTACATGGTTTCCTTTTGCAGAAGCACAATTTAAAAAAAAAAAAAAAAAAAAGAGTAATAAAGAAACGTAAAATACAATCAATTAAATTGAATGCAACAAAATACAAATGTAGAGTTTATAAAAATTACACAACGTCCAATTTTATACATGCATGGGTTGGTGGGAGGGTTAGAACACATCTGGACACATCTGGATTACTGACATTGGCATTTATTTGGATTTTCTTAGTACATACTTTACCGTGGCAATGCTCTTTTATTACTTTGTGTTATTACTAAAATATGTTACAATACAACAAAAAAGCTGAATTTGAGTGCCATGAATCAAACATTGTTTTCACAGTGACAACAAACACCCCATGCGGCAGTAACAGCTTTGGCATCATGCTTCAGTTTTGGTTCAGATCATCTGAACCCAGTACGAAAACACTTAATGGCTTTATGTTTTGGCTACTGCCCTCAGCAGGTGTCGGAAATAATCTTGATGGATGGAATACGGAAAAGGTCTGAGATGATTATTGGTGCCAGAAGCGTTAAAGGAAGGCAAGACGTCGCGTTTGGAATGCACAACCCGTAATCCACAAGGATGAATCATGGAGCTGTAACATGCAGTTGTTGCGGTTACACAATATAGGATTTACTTCACTGCATGGAATGTAGGGGAGTAGGAATACATTGGTGTGTGTGTGTGTGTGTGTGTGTGTGTGTGTGTGTGTGTGTGTGTGTGTGTGTGTGTGTGTGTGTGTGTGTGTGTGTGTGTGTGTGTGTGTGTGTGTGAAGACATGACAGCGTTGCAAAGTTCCCATCAGTGTTGCAAGAGTAAATTGGTCAAAGAAACTTAGGGAGGGGAGAAGAAGGGAGGATTAGAGTGGCAATAACAGCAGAGAGGACGAGAGAGGAGGTGATGAAGGGAGGAGAAGAGGGGAGATGGCAGAGAGGTGATTGAGAGAGCTGGTGAGAAAAGAGGGGCGGTGGAGAAGGAGAAAAAGACAGATGAGCAGGTAAAGAGAGCAGAAGAGATTAGTCATACAGTGGATGTGATGAAAACAGGAAGAAAGAAGGAAGAAAAAGAGAGAAAACAAGAGAGGAAAATAATGTAAAGAAACCAAAGGAAAGTAGAGAAGAGAGGTGACGAGAGGAAAACAAAGAGAAGAAACAAGAAGCCGGTGATGAGAGGATAGGAGGAATCATGACAGCAGAGAGGAGAGAAAAGAAGAGGTCTAAAGGTGTAACCAAAAGAGAGGAGACAAGAAGAGAAAGCAGAAGAGAAGAGTAGAGAAGAGAAGAGAAGAGAAGAGAAGAGAAGAGAAGAGGAGGGTGAATCTGGACTTAGAAGTAGAGTTACTGATGGGGAGGTCGTTCGGGGAAAACCAAATGAAGAAAGAATGAAAGGATGTTAAAAGAGAGACAAGAAGAGGAGAATGTTGCCTTTGATACAGGGTGCTGAGGGGTAATTTGTGTGTGTTTGTGTGTGTGTGTGTGTGTGTGTGTGTGTGTGTGTGTGTGTGTGTGTGTGTGTGTGTGTGTGTGTGTGTGGGTGGGGGTGCAGTCTGGGGTACAATAGGGGCCTGAAAGGACTACAATAGGGACTCTGTTAGTATGCAGGTAGTGTTGGGGCCACCCCTGCAGTCTCCCTACATGGCCCCAGGGCAAGACCTAACACACACACACACACACACACACACACACACACACACACACACACACACACACACACAAACAAGATGAACCGGCATGTGTGTTTGTAGCCATCCACTGTCATAGAAAAGCAAGAACTTGACGTGACGTTGGTCATAAGTGATATGCATTCACTAAACAAGAATAATAACACAAACGCAGATAACAGCAGTCGCTCCAGGGTCAGGCAGGGGTGTGCTTCCTATAGTGTAGCTGAACTAAATTCCCCAGAGTGCTTGAGGGATGTTGCTGAAGAAATGTTCCAACTTTCCTTTACTCAACATGAATTCAGTGTAAAATGAGTTTTGAGAGTGTGCAGACATGTGTGACATACACCCCTCCACCTGCTGGTGCTGCCAAAACAACATGGCCTTTTGTCTAGGCCCTGATTGGTCAGTTTTAAGCCTAAAACACAGACAAAAATAATTTGATATGGTTTTGTTTTCCAGTCACAAGCAGAAAGGCTTTCAAAAAAACTTAGTACGCTTTGAAACGTTGTGCTGGCTGTCATCAGTTGTTCATGGTACACAATCATTCGCTTATTCCAGGCTGCGTGGCTAGCAGCTGACTGGTCACGTCCAATCAGAACACTGCAGATACAAAGTGTGGCTACCATATAACCGCTGTTACCCTGCTGATATGCTCATGCCACATTGTTTTCTGCTGCAGCTCACTCATTTATCCTTCCCTCCCATCATTCACCTTTTATGCATTTTTTCGGGTATTGTTAATTTGACTAAGATGTAATATTCATGCATGTATTTAAATAATCTTCCAGCAGAATCCTTGTTGCTATTCAGATTTTTTGAGAGCTCCCTCAAAGTGCAAAGCTGCAGGATTTGATTTTGTTTAACACGATAGAGAAAGCGACCAAGCAGCTTTTTCTTTTACGTTCAACAAGGCAGCAACCAAAGAGTAGCAGCCCGTTGATGCTGCTGAACGTCACCCGGATCCTTGGTCTGATTGGTTGAAGGACTATCCAATTGCGTACAGAGTCATTTGAACTACGCCGTTGGTCACGCCTCTTGTGCAGTAGAAAATAAAGAGCAGACTCCCCAGACGTTCAATCTTAACCCTCGTGTTGTCTTCCCGTCAAAATTGAAAATCAACACTTTTATTGACGCTTTTTATCAATGTTTTTAACTTTTTCTTTGTTTTTGTCCCTTTTTTCAACCCTTTTGTTACTTTTTTGATGTTTAAAACTACGTAACACTAGCCTATTAACTTTAGTTTTACAGTTATTGTTGGAATCTATGGTCAATAAACCTCATTTATTAGAAATTATACCTAATGTTTAAGTTAAAAAAAGCAGAAATAAGGAATTAATTTGACTAAAATTAAAGGAATGTATGTTGATGGATAATCACAGACTGGAATATGTCAACTTTTACTCTATATATAATAATAATACTATTTCCAAACCACTTCAATTGTTTTTTTTGCAAATGCTATAAAATTGAATAAGACAGCCCAAATTTATGAAAGTACAGATTTATACTTGCCAGAGAGCATTGTGTGGAATGAGTCATGTTATTTTGGGTAATTAAAAAGAACACTGATATAGAAAAACTGGTCAATTTGACCCGAGGACAACATGAGGGTTAAAAGATTGAGCTTGATCTGGTGATAGCCAGACTAAGCCACTTAGCTAGAAATGATAAATTCCCTGACATCTCTTACACATATAGTAATCAGTAGTTACAAATATATGTAAAATAAGAGATACGCAAGTCCTCCTGAGACCCCAGGCTTGACTCAAAGGTTCATTGATGGGAAGCCGGTGTGGGGCCATCTTCTTGTTGCTGTATTAGAAACTCTCTTTGAAGAAAGTGTGAACTTCCAAGTGTTAGTTCATCCAAGTGAAGCACCTTGCAGATGACACCCTCCTAAAGCTAACAGTAGAGTTACAAGAACTTTAGTGCGGAAGGAATTGAGTCAAGACAGATACTATGGAGGGAGTTTCAAATTTGACATGGAAAATAACTAAACAGTATGCAGTTACAGTATGAATACTTTGCGGTGACAGTGATAGTGAAATGATGTGAGACGACCGTTATGAAAAAAGTATATTGACTAAAACCTCCCAAGAATGTCTACATCATAAACCTGACAAAAGCCTTGACAGCTACTTATTTTCAAAGGTTTTCTCAAAGTGATTTTATTGTTCTTATGTGCAGACACTAAGTGATAAAACCTGATGGCATGTAGAGACAAGACGGAAGATAATAAGTAGGAAGATGTAAGCCAGATGAGTTATGGGAATTTGGGGATGGTTTTTTTTTCTTTCCAGTTCTTGTTGGCCAAACACATTTGTTGTGTTTGTTCTTAGGTTTTTGGAGGCATTTGTTGAATTTGCTTTGTTTTGGTTACTTGTAGCCAAAAAGGATGGATCTCTTCAGGAAGCAGCATGTTGAACACACAACGATTTTTTTAATGGCCTTTAATTGAGATGACTGTCCTCCCTGTCCGCAGCAGAAATTACGCCAGGTTGTTATAGTGACAACACACATCAGGGCCGTAAAGTGTGTCACACTCACTAGCATGAGAACTCGGTTTTGGCCTACTGTGCACACTAAGCCGGCGTTTTTCTTTTGTCTGTCTCTTGTTGAAGCAATTAAATCCAGGAGTCCTTGATTCCTCTTCAGCAGCAAGGCAATACACATTGCACAAAAAGAAGCCTCTCCATACTTTCTACTAGTCCAGCTGTTTTGCAAAACCTCAACTCAGTGAGTTTGTGACTTGCTTCAAGTCAGTGTATACGGAACATTATGCAGAAGTTAGCTTGCTATAAGCCACAATTCTTTGTACTGGCAATGTAAAACACAAAATTGGTCGGCGCTTTGACCGTCCTGCTATGTTAATACGTTCTACTCTCATTCTATTTCTATGGTTACTACCTGGAAATTAAACATCTATATCTGGCTGTACACCGTCATCTTTTAGCAGTATTTACTGTATCATGTACTTTTTCTTTTAGGCAAACATCCAATGTGAGGAGACCTTTCCTGTTTCAACATTAAATTATAACCCCTTCTTTTCTTAAACCTGTCCAGGTACACCTGAGTCGCTGGAGGAGAAGGAGCACCAACTTTCCACCATGATTGGTCAGCTGATCAGTCTGAGGGAGCAGCTCCTCTCGGCCCATGATGAGCAGAAAAAGATGGCCGCCTCACAGCTGGAGAAGCAGAGACAACAGATGGAGCTGGCCAGGCAGCAGCAGGAGCAGGTAGGGAGGGTCTGCATGTGTTGTGCTGTTGGTGTTACTGTAATATTTCATAATACCCTCAGTCCTTTGAGGTATTTTAACATTGTAGTCTCTAACTTAAATGCTGAGATTTGGGGATGCAAGGCCAACAGGGTGCAGTCTGACGGTCGGTTGAAAAAACAGCTGGAAAATGTTTTTAGAAAAAAATAATCTCTTAATTGCATTGCCTTATTAGGACTTCTCTTCATAGATTGCTTTTCTGTAAGGGATGAGCAGTTCTTTTGAAAAGTGTTCCGTTTTTTGTTTAGACCTTTAAAGGCCTGTTAAAGAAACCAGAATTGACCTATTTTCTACACATTTTGCAACCCATTAGTCACACTACCTCCATTGGTTTAGATGGACAATTGAAATATCATCATAACTGAAAGTGATGACAGCCAAAACTTTCACGATAAGTTGAAACCCAAGTTGTCAAGTAAAAAAAAAAAAATTCTTCGAACGTGTTTTTGTGCATGTTTGTTATATTTTTGTTTGTGGGTTCAAACGCTGTCGAAAAAGTTACCGATGCTGATGCACATCTTCAGATGTCAGACATAGAAAATAAATGTGTGACAGAGAAAGAAAGAGAGAGAGAGAGAGAGAGAGAGAGAGAGGGGAGAGAAAGCCTAAGCAGAGAGGTGTTTAGGTGAGCTGCTCTTTGTTTTCAGTGTTTGCCGACACGTTACTGTAGGTTGACACACGACAGGCTCTGTTTGGACAAGTCCACACCTCCCATCACAACACATTCCACCTTTCACAGCTTTACAAAGGAGCGGGGAAGATGGAGAGAGTGAAAAGAAAGACAGATTCCAATATCAGCCAGTCATTTGGCTGTTGAGACTTGATAGGATAATGCCCTACAGACAAATCCTGAGAAATCTGCCTTTAATGAAATATGACATGTGTGCAAATGGGGCGCCGCCTCCCATTCAACAGCCTGTAATTACATTTCAGAATAAATATACTAAACGACTCCTCAAGAAAAAAAAAGAGAGCAAGCTGCTTTACTTTTTTGGCACAGAGTGGGCGGGATCAAATAGTTGACGTGCTGCCCCTTTAAGGATTTTAACCTCACGCGACTGGCCGGTCCCAGCTGCCCCTCCCTCGCTGGGACTCGTCCCCGTAACATTTGACTTCAGATGTTTTTTATTAGACAATCTCACATCAAAACAACAGAGGAAGAAATGATCGCCCCTCCTTGCTGATGAGTGTTGATGGGTGG
>NC_045740.1:15069119-15084208 GCF_008692095.1 Etheostoma spectabile
GGGGGGGGGGGTTCCAGAGGCATGCTGGGCGTTGTTGGTTGGCCTAGTAAACATGTCAATCTCACAGATTCAGTGTCAGTTAAGAGATTTTTTTCAGAAACGCTCCATTCAAAAATCTTGATCTTGAGTGCAGCGCGGCCATTAACCTGCAGCACCAAACGTCAGACTCCTTTTTCACTGTTGTTGAATCTTTTTGCCATTTGTTTTTGTTTTTACGTAGCTCACATGCATTCTCTTCTGGTATTTCTCATCTCCCACTTGATATTAACACTCATTGTTTGCGTTTTACCAATGTTTACCGCAAAATGACCCAGCATACTGGTTTGAATTGATTTCCCATTGAATTGAAGCCCATTCTTTCCATTTGAGAGCATTTCTAATTGATTTTATATTCAGATTTAGGAATAATTTCCAAAATCGGAATGTAAAGTTGATGATAAATGCTCTTAAATTGACAGAAGGTGCTCTCCCTACTCCATAAATATCATTGATGTGGTAAATAAAACACTAATATGGGGATACACACAGAATTACTTCTGTGTGCATGCACCCTTTCTTAAAATAATCAGAGTTTTTTACCCAGCTGTTTATTTTTATTTTTTTAATGATATATTAAAGCAGATTGTCTCCCATTAAACGAAAGAAACACAAACATTTGCCCAATTTTCAAAGCACAACAAAACTTCATTGCAGTCTTCATCTTCTCAGAATTATGGAAGAAATTCTATTATAAATTACATTATAGAAATAATATTAACATTTCTGTGTGTGTGTGTGTGTGTGTGTGTGTGTGTGTGTGTGTGTGTGTGTGCCCAGATTGCCAGACAGCAGCAGCAGCTCCTGCAGCAGCAGCACAAGATAAACATTCTCCAGCAACAGATCCAGGTAAGTTCTCAACTACCATCTCTCTCTCACACACACACACACACCCCTTGTTTCTTCCCCATCGTCTCTTGTTTTCTGTGTCCGTCTTTGGATGCTGTTAATGTCTCTTCTTTTGTCCTCCAACCCTGGAGGATCTAATTGTCCATTTTCCTCCTTTTCCAATATTATTAAGTCATGTTTGATTGGGAAACAACAATAACGTGAGAGGTTGTGAGGTTGTGACCTTTTCTTTTGTTTTGCCTGCTATTGAGAGGTTCGGCAGTGGCACCACATCAGCCTTGCATTTATACGGAGGCATGCGCACGCACACACACACACACACACACACACACACACACACACACACACACGCTGACCCAGTAATTGCCCTGGTTATGGCCAGATCATTTACTGCTGCATTGATCAGTCAGCGATCGATATCCCAGCATCCTCTAGGCTTCCTCCTACTCTCTCTTTCTCTCTTTTTCTATTTATTAACATACAGTATGTTTCCTCTCTTCCCCCCCGACCTGCACTCCTCTCTGTCTGTTTCAATCAGACGTTTTATGTACCTCTCAGCTCACGTCATGCCTCTGCTGTTTCTTGTGCCGTGTAAATACTGCAACTTTCATAATTCGAGCCCATAAAAATGAATTGCAAAAATAAATGCAGGCAATATGCAGATGAAATACATCACTTGCTGTTTCATTCACACTTCTTATTCAGCCCGGATTCTATTTGTTTCCTTTTCTTTTTCACACTCTCATTCTGTTACATCGTGCCACCTGATGCTCTGAGACTTATGATCTGTGTGCGCTGTACGTTGTGTACATGCAAACCCACCAAGAAATTCCCCCCAGGGGCAAGCCAAATTTGCGCACTGCGGTTAATAGCCATGTGGGAACTTAACCAGCCTGTATTTCTTTTTTTTTAAGTGGTTGGATTGCTACTGAATTAAATCGGCTTGTGAGACAATCTCAATCTACTTTCCGCTGTGACTGGTTTAGTCCCGTCCCTTACCCCTTTTACCCCCCATTGGTCCTGAGCTTTGGATCTCCCTGTGCTCCAGAGGTGTGATCTAGTTAACAAGAGCCTGTTTTTTATCCTCTCCTTCTTTTCTTTTATTTTTATGACGAGCTCCCACCCCTGGATCTTAATAAAGCTCGGATCGGACTTCATTAGGACTCCGAGCCCCAGGGGAGAGCAAGTCCATAAAAAAACAGCTCCTACTTGGATCCTCTTCCGCACAGTGAAGCATGGATACTGTGTCATGTTTGGTTTTGAGGATTAAGGACATGCAGAAAATAGCTCTTGAGAGCAGCATGTTATCATGTAGAACTTTAAAACCATCGGCTGTAAATTCAGGTGAAACATACTCCACATATTCCAATCAGTTTTTTATTTTCTATGTCAAATTTAAATCAAAACGGCCAGAATGACTTTAATCAGCTGTTTAGTGAAGGTACAAAAATAAATGCACAAAAGAGTCCCAAAAAAAAGAATTTGTTTTCATTGAAAGGTTGCTAAATATTTAATGCATCACAGCTGGGTGTGCAGCAATGTCTCATAATTAAAACAATGGCATTTCTTGGTGAACAAACCCAGTTTAGTAAGAACCATTTGGTCTATCTACTGTACAGAGGTTTATAATTATAATGGCCAAGCTCCAAGGCTTATTCACTGGTGTACGGGCTGTTTACACTGTGTCGGATGTGTGTTGGCTTTAAACACACAGGCAGCGCTGCACTGGTCTGTTTCCACTTATCAAATCCAGACCTGAGCTCCTCTCAGGCCAATACTCTGAGGAGCTGACCAAATGCTACTGTTTCAGCTGAAAAGAATAGGCCTTAGTGTGGTAAAGCCCCTTTTTTTTTTTTTTTTTTAGATTTGCCGGTAGTTGTTTATATCTTAATTTGAAACACTAAATGTTGCCCAGATGGACAAAATAAGAACCCCCCCAAAAAATTTAGCTAGATAAGTGGAACAGTTGCAACTCTTTGATGTGTTCAGTTACACATGCCAGCTGTTGCATCATCACGGCAAATAAAGTTAACCGACTTTCAGTGATTAATTAGCATAAATTGTATGACTTATTATACAGTCTTATCTGTTTCTGATTTATGAACGGAGACAATAAAATCCCAGTGAGGAGTTGTTTTCAGCCCTTTTTTCCAGTTCTGCCTCTCATCATTCCGTCTTTCTCCTTTGTCCGTGGATGGTGTCAGTGTGTTTGTCAGTGTGGTGCGATGTTGTAGAATTTGGGGGGTGGGGGGGCAGCTGTAGTTCAAAGTAACCCAGGTTTCCTGTCATGTGGTTTTAAATGGTGTGGAGAGTCAGCGGGGGATGTCCACGGGTTAAAGAAACGCTTCCGAAGGCCCCATTCTGATAGATATGGTTACACACACACACATACAGACACGCATGCACACCCAAACATGTGAAGAAACAAACTGACCAGCTGATATTTTTACATCAAATGTACATACATGCATACAAAAGTCACACACATATATGTAAGTACACATAAACAGGTATCTGATACTAAGTAAAAGTACAGTCAGCTGATATTACTGCATAAACGCACACATGGACAGTTCATATACATTTCCCTGATCCCATCCACACAACAACACACATGCAAAAACACACACATATAGGCAGACACACATACTTACGCACAGGGGTGGTGGGCCCTTTGTGTGCCGTAGGCAAAGTGGCCCAGCCCAGCCTGGTGGCTGACAGGCATGTGTCTTTGTTAAGTCAGTTCCTATAATGGTTCTCATATGTGGCCCATTTCCTTCGGGCCCACAAAGGCACAGGCCCTAACCGCACCGCCCAGGCCCTAGCTAACAGGCTAATTAATGACTGCAAAGCCGCACTCCTCCTTGTCCTCCTCCTCCCTCTCTCTGTTCTTCATTTATAACTCCTCTGTCTCCTCCTCCGCCTGCCCTCCTCCTCTTCTGTCTTTGAGTTCTTTTTGTTTTACGATTGTTTTTACTTTATAATTTAATCTTGTATTATCTTCTTCCACGGATGATGTAGTCAGCAGCCTGTTCCAAATGTAGAACATGCCGGCCCCTGTTGAAACACCATTAGCCCACTATTATTGGTGTTTACATTGGGACTAATTAAGGTACAGATATGGTTTTAACATTCATACTCTTAAGTCTCTCTGTAAAGTGATTCTTCATCACTGTTAGTCTTCTTATTAATAAAGCACTGGCGTACGATGAGGTTGTGAATAGTCTGGGTTAGGACAAACACGCACAAATACAACACACACACACACACACACACACACACACACACACACACACCAACATGCATAAGAACTAATGGAGCAGGCGAATGGCAGTTAGAAAGACAGGCAGCACCTACGTCAGCATATACAGCTTCAGACACACTAACTCGGAAAGCCATGGAAGGCCCATAACGTCGATTGGACTCACCAGCTATGGAGAATGGCTAATTCTTGACTTTGCAATGGCTCTCACTCCAGTGTATTAACCTGTGTCCCATAGAAGAAATGCAATAAGCATACAGTAATCCTGTGTGCTTCACCTAAAATCACCTCTTCATTGTGCACACATGGGAGTAGCAAGATGGTGGGAGAACAAAAAATGTAATTATGTGTAGATATATAGTGTTCTTATAGCTAGATTAAACAACATCTGGCAACTATGGGGCAAAAGCACAACACACTAAAAAAGCTCAGACTTGGTTTACCATTATCAAGTTGCTATGGCTAACATGTCATGCTTTAGCTTGTGTTTAACTCCTGAGAAAAAATGTGTCTTTAAAAAGTTAAATGCTTTCTTCAGTTTCTACTTGTTTAACGTTACTTCAACTTTCTGCTGTTTCAAGCTAAGCAGGTAGCCTTGTTTGAGCTTGTTTGCCAAAAACAGCTGGCTACAGTTTTATATGAGTTCAGTGATACTTGACTATACAATCCATACGCTGGCTGGAGAACCCAAAACAATGACCCAAGAATGACTGGAAGCAGCAAGAAAGTGGCAAAAAAACAGCTACCACGCAAGTACGACCAACTGTTAAAGAGCTTCACAATTGGCCATACTTGTGTTTTCAAAATAAACTAAATCAATCAGATTGCTCATTGGAGAATTAGTTTAAATACGTATTGTAGCAGACAATAGTAGTCGATTTAGAAAGAGAGAATTATTCAGAACAACTAAAAATTGAAAGAACTACTTGGATTTTTCAGGCCTCCATCGTGCTTCCAGAGGTCACTCCTTCTCAAACACACTGACATACAGCCACACCACATACACACTCATTGCCCTCTAACCCTGCTGGCCGTACACAAGAGGACCATTAATTCTGAGTGTGTGTCTGCACGTGTACACATGTTCCCTGTGCCTAGGTGTGTATGTCGATGTGTCTGGTGGGCAGTTAGAGGAAGGGGGCCTTGTGTTTTCTTAGGGGCTGAGCAGAGCGGGGGCCCCCGCAGCACCACCTTCCCCAGTCCATTCATCCAGCGCCCACCTCCCCCCCTCCCCTCCTCCCCCCTCCCCTTGGTAAAAGAAGATCTTTGTGTGTTTGCGCTAGTGAAGCAACCCCAGTCAGTCCCAGTGTTCCCAAAGGAATACAATGAATGGGAGCATTTTGTCCCACTCTATAACTTCACCCCCCCCCACCTTCCCCTAATCCCCTACTTCTCTCTTCTTCTTCTTCTCTTCTTCTTTTTTTTAAGCTATTCGGACAGACAGACTTGTTTTTATTCTTATTCTTTTTCCGTGTCACAAGACGTGGGACAGCTTGTGTCTGGGTGTGTGCATGGGAAAAATAGCCTGAACTTTCAATATGTATGTATGTGTGTGTGTGTGTGTGTGTGTGTGTGTGTGTGTGTGTGTGTGTGTGTGTGTGTGTGTGTCTGTGTGTGTCTGTGTGTGTCTGTGTGTGTATGTGTGTAATAAGGGCCTCCCAAGCTATCAGGCTTTTTGGTGTGTGACCTAAACAACCATGTCTGAAGAACTGGTCAGGTGATGAACACATGTAACTGCACGCTTACTGAACAATGCTAATGTGTGTCAATACATAAACACACGCACACACGCACACACACACACACACACAGCCTAATTGTAACCTTGACCCTAAAACCAAGTCTTAAGCCTCAAACTGCACTTTGATTAAGTGAAGACCAAACAAAATATTGGAAAAGTCCTTACAAGGTCTAAAACTCTTGTTGGTCCTCATAAATATACAAGACCAAGCCCACACATACGCACACTGGACACACTCTTTTTTGTTAAGGGTGCTCGGTTGACTGCATATATTTTTTTGAGCCACAGCTTTTCTAAAGTCGAATTATTTAAGTTCATAAAAATATTTAAATTTGTTCTCAAAAGGACAGATTATAAACACACAAACACAGGACCGGTCCGCTCAGCAGTTATGTTCATATTGGATATGTTTGCAGTTACATGATTTATTGTATTTTCTAGATGGGCATATACACATAATAAAAAACCTTTTTTGTTGGCTTTTTTCAATTATTTAACAATGATGGTGATGATGTTTCCTTAACCAGGTAGTGTTAGTTTACCATGCTCTGATTTCCAAGAGAGGATATTGAAAATGAAAGAGAGGTTGAAGCTGGACATTTAAATACATTGCCACTGAGCGTAATCGTGGCATTTTCTAGAAATCATCTGATATTGAAGTTCTGTTTTGTGAGTGGGTTGCATACTAGTTATTTTTATGTTCTTATCTATCTCTCTCTCTTTCTTTCTCTCTCTCTCTCTCTCTCTACTCAGTCATGCTCTTTGAACCTCCCTACCTCAAACCCTTGCACCCTCTCTCACACACTCCATATACATCCCAGAGGATGGTCATCTAAGTCAACCCCGTAACCCTGCAGTACAAATGCAAAGAAACACTGAAACCACACAACATGCGGATGCTGTAAATTTAGGCTCAAATGATGAACTGTCCCAGGAAGACAGCGGGAGGGCTCAGGGTGGTTAATGAATTGGTAGTAAAGAAGACAAATGGATTTAGATGGCATTGAATGGAAGCAAGGGAAGAAATGGACAATGAAAGAAAGGTGTCAACCATCGTTCATCTGAAAGAGTAACACATTAAAGAAAAAGAAGAAACAAGAAGAGCATGATGGGAGGAAGAGCAGATAGCGTCAAGAGTTGAAGAAAAGAAGTAAAATGAGAAGAAAAGGTTAAGAGAGAATTGGAGAGAAGTAGAAACAGGAGTAGGACATGGATAACGAAAGACAGACAGAGAGAAAAGACAAGAAAAGGAGATGAGAGGTAACGAGACAAACAAATTTACAAGACAGAAAAAATGAAGGAAAAGCAGAGGTGGAAGGGAAATGAATGAGACAGTCTGAGATATATAGAAGCCAAGATAATAGTGTGGTTAGCTGAAAATTGATGAAATACAGAGGAGGAAGTAAGAGAATGAATCTCAACTCATCTAAAAATAAATAATGGGGGGGAGGGGCACAAATCTGGGAAAGAGAAAGCTATAGAGAAGAAGAAAAAGGGAGACTGTCAAGAACAGGAAAAATAATAAACATTCACAAGTGATAAGAGACTGAGAGAAACAAAAATGATTTTCAAAAGAAGAAAGAGGAGAGGAGAGAAAATGGAGGTGGACGGTTGCAGTTAAAAAATCCTTGTAAAACTGGCATTGAATACATTTCTTTTGTACAGCTGATCCACAAAGACATTAAGATACAGCAACACAAATGCATTTTTTTGCACCCCCCAAAAATTTACAGTCATTCCTTTGGCTTATATTTTTTCAGCAAGTATAGAAATGTGACTGATACAAGTCCTCCAAATAGGCCTATTAGTCAATCCTTTTGTTCCAAAACACCTAATTTGCTTTTAATATTGATGCCTTTAACGTGTGTGAAAATCAAAACGTAACAATCAAGAAGGAAAAAAAACGAACAGGAAGCAAAGCCAAACAGAGAGACAGACAAAAAAGGAAAGACAAGAAAAGGAGACATGAGAGGGAAAGAGACAAACAATTTATGAGAGAGAACAGTTTAAAGAAAAGTGCGAGATAAAGGGAGAGATGGAAGGGAAGAGAGTGAGACAGCGCGGTGGTTCCAGCCCTAATAGATTCCCGCAGGCTCATCTTTGATATGCTCTCCTCGGTTCGAGCCTTCAGCGCCCTAACTCAGCCGAACCCACAGTTTTTAAGAGTCTTTCAAGCCGACATGAAAGGGAGCCGTTAGCCCCTCTGTTGTTTTAAAGGCATTTTGTTTCACATTTTTACACTTGTCTCTCAAGAATGTGCGTCTTTATTTGTTGTTTGGTCTCCGTTCTTTAACTCTTGTCTCTTTAATCCTGCTGAGCCTTTCCTCCTTGGAGTGTATGTGTTTGTCTTTTTACTGTATATGAGCTCTTTGGTTTTTGGTCAGCAGCCTTTGGAAATCTTGACCATTTCTTTTCCCTAATCTTTCCCTCTTAACAGTTATTCACCCGTTTCTCTTTTTTTATTTTACAGTAATTGTTTCTTTCTTCTGTGCTTCTTTGCTTCACTCTCCCTTTCTCTGCTATCGCATGACAGTCCTTTCTTTTTATCCTTTCATTATTCTTTTTTTTTTTTTGATTTGTGCACGTTTGCAGCATTTGTATAGCTAGGAGTGGTTGTGTGTGTTCGACAAGTTGATTTTTATGACATATTTCATGTATGGATTTAAAACATCTCTCTCCTCACTCACTCTCTGTCAATGTCTCTCTTCTCTCTCTCTCTCTCTCTTAGGTCCAGGGTCACATGGCTCCTCTGATGATCCCAGTGTTTCCTCACGACCAGCGGTCTCTGGCTGCTGCTGCTGCGGCACAGCAGGGCTTCCTCTTTCCACCGGGCATGTCCTACAAGCCAGGTATACAAACACACACACACACACACACTCACACGCAGAAATCCCAGTCTATGTTAATGAGGTGTGTCAGGTGAGGAATGTTCTGGAAATGAGCGAAGAGATTTACAAGCTCTGCTTGTTCACGTCAGGAACAATACATTGGACACAGTGAGGACTGGAATGTCTCCTTTATGGAGGGCTGAAAGCGTATCAGTTGCACACATCTGCAACATGGAATTTCACACTTTCACACACACACACACACACACAAAAACACACTCAAGCATGTTCTCCTGGTACGCTTCAACCTAACAATGGACACAGAAGGATGACGCAGACAGACAAAACACATGATTCCACAAATCACATGTTAAGACTTGCATTCATGTTGCATGTTTTCAGCAATCCACAAGGATTTTGTACAAAAAGCCTCAACAACTCACTTCAACACACTTCAAGTACACATCTTCTCATTGTAGGATTCACAGCACCACCTGCTTTTTCCCTCTTTCCTCGTCCTTCACACATTCTTTTCTTTCATGCATTTCTCCAGGTGCTCGCACCACTGCTCGCACCACTGACCCTCCATACTACATACAGAATAATCCTGGTTTATTTCTATTGCGTGAGCATACACTCCCACAAGGCCACAAAGTGAGGCAGAAATGAAGAAAGGGATTAAAAAGCCATTATTCCACACTCTCCTTTGACTTTGGTCTGTTTTTAACAAAGGCTCAGACATGGAAAGCCTTTTAGGGACAAACAGCAGGGGTTACTATACACGGCTACTTGTATATGCATTTATGAATGCATATACAAGAGCGATCAGAGTTCAAGAGCAACGGACTTCAACTCTGATCGCCAGAGTCTCAAGCACCCGTGTGTACCGACAATGGGCGTTATTAACCTTTGGATACAACACTTGTGACCCTTCGTGTTTCATTTTCCATTAATAAACATGAGTAAAAAAAGGAGCGCAAGACAGGAACAAGTAAGGAGGCAAAGGGGGAGACAGACAGAGGTTGGCTGAAGGTAGGCAGTAATCTGCCTTCCCCCACCACTCTCTATAACATGTTTTGTTTTGGTTTTTCAACAGGTGAGAATTACCCCATGCAGTTCATTCCATCTACCATGGCAGCTGCAGCGGCGTCTGGACTCAGCCCTTTACAACTACAGGTAATACAAAAACACCTTGTCTCCTGAGATTTTATCAAAAATCACCCATCACGTTCTCATACCTAAACTACAGAATAGGTTGTCACGTATATGACTTCAGTTAAGTACAGGGTGTGACAGCTAATGTGGCTAGTGGTTTTCCAAAAAGTTACTAGCCACTCAGCATCTTCACTAGCCCCTATTCTGTAAAAAAATAAGTTTTATTTGAATAACGTTGACTATGGTTTGCTGCAATTAACTTGAACAACCATATTTACAAACCTTTTAATTGTAAATGAGCACTGTAAACACCTAAATTAAGACAAAATATAACAATGCGGTCATCAAATGTTCCACTCTGATAATGTGTGTAAAGATCTTTTTTTGTATGAAAACTTGCCACCGAATAAGACACAGACATAAAAGAGTAGCTTCTCATGAATAGGCTAGGTGGTGCAAGGGTGTAGAAGATTGGTTGAAAGTAATTTTGAGCGCTCGTGTGTCACTTAGCAGCTGGCACATGCCCTTGGTGATGGGAAATTGTCCTGCTTCAAGCTCTCTCTGCAGTTCTACAAACGCTCATTAGGCTATATCACCTCACATGTGCGTTCACAGTCAACCTTTACCACTATTTTTTAAGGGAAGACGGTCTGAAATCCCCACAATATCTTAACAAAACCCAAGCTATCTGTATGGCTATCGCTAAGGAAGTAAGATCATTATTATTTTTTGTAATTGGGATGAACCTGTGGAGCCCCTAAAGGGGCAAACATGGAGAATTCTTTTTTTTCTTGTGTGAAATCTTTTCTCATCAGCATGTGAGAAACCAATCTCAGGCTAGCAAAATGATGCCAACAAAGTACTGCTAACGTTACATGGCTAAAGTTAATAATTCACGTTCAGACCAGAAAGTATTTTGTGCGCATGACAGGGCTGTAGTCAAGACCACCTTTGTCAAGTCCAGATAAGTCAAAGACCAGGACTAGTCGAGACCAAGTCAAGACCAACTTCAAAGAGGTTTGAGTCTCAGTCAAGACCGAGTCCAAAATGGTTTGAGTCTCAGTCAAGACCGAGTCAAAAAAGGTTTGATCCAGAGTCAAGACAAGTCCAGTGCAGAAAAAAGTCATGACAGCATCAAGACAATAATTTTGGGTTAATTGTTGATATAAAAGCAAAAACAGTACCCAGCATTTGCAAGTATAGCCATTCCCCTCGATATCTAATCTATTCTAATGTCTAGCTAACGCTAGCATACGTATGCTAACTATAGCCAGTTAGCTTTGTGTGTAACATAACCAAAACCCACCCATCTTGTAGAAACAAAGCTTAATATTTCATTCAATAAAATGATGGGACAAAATGAGCACTAATGTCAAAGGTCTTGCAGCATGTTGACAACGTGAATGCACGTTTTACCTAGCAGGCTAGGATTACGCTGTTGTGCTAACGTTAGCAAACATCAACATAGCGTTACCTAACTGTCTAAACTTGTGAAAAGCCAAACAACATCCCCTCCTAAACTGTGTTTCACTTTCCCTCCAATATAATTATAAACACAATAATGACACCTGGACTCGGTCAAGACCAAAAGCCATATTTGGCAAGACCAGTGGCCGAGAGCGCGTCAAGTTCAATCCAAATACCAGCAAGTTCGAGACAAGTCCGAGACCATAGAAAAACGGTCTTGAGTCCGTACTGGAGTCCGAGACCGGACTCGAGTACTACAGTCCTGGCACACAAGAATTTATTTTCCCCCCATGTCCCCTTAGGGGCTCTGTGTGAACCAACATAAAAGGTGAGTGATGTCTTTTCACAACAAAAGAATCAGACAGTGGAGTCAAGACTAGGAACAAACAGTTTGACAATGAAGTGGTGAAAAGGGTGTGGAGGTTGGTGGGCGTGTGTCTGTTTGTGCATGAGATATGCTTCAGCATTCATTTCTTAACTCATAAAAACACAAAACCAGGAAATATCTACTTTTTCACATTTAGCCATGATTAAAATTTTAATTAAAATTGCCTTTGTTCTTATCTAGACCTAAATTGTTTTACCTGCTTAAACGTAAACTAAAGGAAATCTTGAGTCATTATCCTGTTCTAGTGTTATGAAAAAAATGGTTGCATCATTTTGGAATTGGAGACTGTGTCAGAATAAAGCAAACTAAAGAAGTGCCTCTTCAATATCTATGACAAAAACTTGAGTGAATGTTTCACAACCAAATAAACAACTGTAGCAGAATCCAAGTTTCAGAACAGGCACATTAGGAACAAGGACTTGACCACAAGGGTGAAGGGTTTGTACACTGTGAAGGTACATATTGATCTAAATCTAAGGGTGTAACCAGCAGACTAGAAACCGAGACAATTGTACATAAGTGAGTAGACAAATAAAAAAAGTCAGTAAAGATAAGGAACATTGGCAAAATAAGTGAAACTCCAACATGTGCCAACCTCGCCCTGAGTGTGTAAAACCTGCAACATTTTCATAAAATAAAAAAACCTTTTCAGTGCTTAATATCCATTACCCGCTCAACTACACAGGTGTGATTTGAACTAAACCTGGTGCATGATCTCATGTATTGTGTATATGAGATCTAGAGGCGGCCAAGGTTATTGTGAAACCTGCTGA
The DNA here is from genome assembly GCF_008692095.1 of Etheostoma spectabile. Classification (NCBI taxonomy): domain Eukaryota; kingdom Metazoa; phylum Chordata; class Actinopteri; order Perciformes; family Percidae; genus Etheostoma; species Etheostoma spectabile. The sequence goes on from NC_045740.1 coordinate 15,081,619, forward strand.
GTCCCTGGTAGATTTTACATGGGAAAACACATCAGGCAAGAGTAATAAAAAAGAAAAGAAGAACGAACTGTTTTGCACCAGAAATTAAATCTGTCATGACTGGAACAACAGAAATAAAACCAATGAATGCCACCCTAGCGTCAATACAAATAATACCACCAAAATAATTGGCCTGCTACGTTATTGTTTCCTGACGTTGGTTCTTTGTACAACTAACCAATAGTCTCCATCCTGCTCCATATTACAGTTAATGTTCCAGCCTGGTCTCACAGAATTCCGTGGAATGATCACAAACTATTATCAGCGCGTTATGTGCCACAACGGAAAACAATGCCAAAGTAAAGTCAATGAGAAGATGACGTAGCATTAAGAGCGACAACAATGAGGAGTAGTATGAAAGCCCGAAAATCCACATTGGGATGTTGGTTGAGGTAGTGGATGGGCCCAACAACATAATAACTTTCACCCGGGAGACCAAAGATCGTGTCCCGCCTATCACGATTCCTAAACCCAACCCGTCCGCTGTATATGGCCATCCCATTCTTCTTTTCCTAAACACAACCCGTTGTTGTCCCGCACCCACAACCTTTTCCTTAACAGAAGGGGCCATGTTCATTTCACGGAATTATTCAGACTTTTCAGCGATTCCGTAAAACTGCCACAGATTTTGAGATGACTTTTTTACATAAAACAACATTCTGCATTTGTTATAGAAGCTCTACAGGTCGATGCTAACATGTTAGCCCGCTTAATGGCTGCCTGTCAGCTGTGTCAGACAAAAGCTGTTATGATGAATCACAGAGGAATTCTGCCCCACCAGCACAACACCTGGCCCCGGCAATTCATCAAGTCATTTATTGCTGCTTGACACCTGTGGTTTGAGAATAGTAGTTATCCATAATGGTTATCATAGAACATATTTGCAAAGAAAAAAAACTGAAACAAATGAAAAGAAAAATGAAAACGCTACTCCCTAAAGGCGGTTTGGAATTCTACAACACGACCCCATCCACCCTCCTGCTGTATCTGCTGTCATTAAAGAGAACAAAAGCCCTCAAAAGCTTTTTTACTGGCAAACAACATTGCTTCATCATGTCATTACCAGAATCCTTTTCTCAGTTTATTCAATTTGTATTGTGGTTTTCGCTTATCGAGGCCCTCATTAGCTGCTATTGACTTAGCGAAGCGCCGTGCTGCGCCGAGGGGATCGGAGCGGCGGCACAGCCTATCTCCACTCCTATCTCCACTCCAAGCTTGGAAATGATCAAAAGAGTCTCTTACCTCTCACAACGAGTGAGAGGTAAGAGGATGAATGATGTCGGAGATGCAAACTCATTCACATTTAAACACTGCACGAGACGTGGAGAATGACAGGCGGAGAGGAACCTGAATGAAAGAGGAAGCTTCTCATCACTGCGCTGGCTAAAAAATCGAGTATAGGAGACCGGGAGAAGGAGGAAGACAGAGAGCGTGGGGAAGTGTTCATGAGAGAAAAAAAAAGGGCGATTATCTGAGGAATGTTTGTGAGACGGAGGCGCTGGCTTTCAGCACATGTTTGGACATTGTTTTGACAACAATGCCTATGCCAAAAGCAATCATGATGAGATTTACGAGTTGTACTTGTTTAGTTATGTATCTCAATCATCTCAAACCTGGAGTGCCGGGAGCACTCTTTGTACTATGGTACAGTAGCGCATGCAGCGTAAAGAATCTTGAAGCGATGGATACAATAAAAACACCTGCATGGTGTACTGCTATCCAGCCCAACAGCCCTGCAATTAATGTTCACAGTGTGAAGTTGATGTGCTTAAATGAATCAACATGTCACCTTAGTATACCTATACAGACACGTATCATTCTGTAAGCCATAAATCTTTTTTAAGTGTCTTTGCTGTGTGGGAGCTGCTTGTTGGTGTGTCGGAGAACTCTACAACTACAGGGTTTCCTCCAGGACATTTGTCAATAATTGAACTTTGCCTTTGCTTTTCCCCAACTGAATAAAGTTGGGTTTTTCCCAACATTGCAGGTTAGATGGATTGCCATACAGCGGACATACTATGTATATTGTTTTTTTTTGTTAGATTGTTTAATTCATTATCATTATTATGTCAAACTGTTTCTGAATTTCAACGTTTTGTGTCCGAAGACCCCCTCAAAATTTAGATGGTGCATCTCAAGGGGTTAGTCCTCTTATTGTTTTTTGTTTTTTAAATGAAAGAATAAAAAACAAAATGACATGTTCCATTGTCATGTCAAATGTGATCAATTCAGTTACTGTAGTAGTAGTTGTCTGAACAATAGCCTAACTCAATACAGACATGGCCTTTGCTGTGAAATGTAGCACCTCTGCTTGATTTCTCAGACAGTCTGAATTAACGTGATTCTGATATGAGAAGATTTACATCCAAACTGATGAGTAGAACAGAACTATGCCACACTACCACCCTTTGGCCTTCATATAGTCCTTGTGGTTATGGAATAGTGCCACAGCATATAGCTATCTTTCTCAGCTTTATGGGCTCTCCCTTTTCGTAGGTGAGACATAGGCGTAGTTTACGTGAAAATCAAAAGTGGCCAGTGCAAACCCCCC
>NC_045740.1:15084218-15108840 GCF_008692095.1 Etheostoma spectabile
TCCCAAAAAAAGCTATGATTCATTTCCTTTACATAAATAAACACGTTTGCACCATACATTGATGAAAAAAGACCCAAATTGGTGCTGAAAAATTCACTAGAATGCGTGTGTGTGCCATCCAAAATTCCCTTTAAAAATTCCAAAATCTCAATGTTGAACCCAAATTTGCGCCCTTCAGGCGAGGGCAGCATTTTTTAAATCTCACAATTATTTTGAGTGCATGTTTTTTTTTCTTAGCCTTGCTGACTTGTTGCTATCTTCTTCACTTATTTATCACGCATGAGAACTTTCTCTGACTTTTGCCTCCAGCCTTGACCCTTTGACTCTTAAAAGTAGCTTGTCATGTTGGTGAACTTTGGCCAGTTGCACTGTTGCACTCAATAAGAGACAGGCACCTACAGTATGGAATGTGCATCATAGGGTGAGGTATGGTGTAATTGATGTAGTTTTGTGCATTCACGGGTCATTAATCATTTGCTATCTATACAATGTGTTTTTCCCTTCCATGTTTGTTTAGCGAATGACTGTGCCTTTTGGTGAGTCAGTTGGGATTTAAACAAGGCACTACAGGAAAGGCAGTGGTGGTGTCATGACGTGACCATTGCACACACTGAGATCTTACACTGTTTTAAGTGTCTTTAAGTCATTAGTCTCAGTTACACTTCACGAAGCTCCAGTGTGTGAAGCTATGCATTAGCCAATAAAAAAGGCATTGTGCGAACACAATTACACCGTGTTAGTTCTACATTAGCAATCTCCTCTGCTACATACAGTACTGTAGTCAAGTACACACCAGCTGGCATCAAACCCTTTTAATGCCAGATCTGTGCTCAAAACAGATGGACAGATGTTGTAGCCAGACTCATCCAGATGTTTCGTAGTTCTGCCCCGTAGCAAGCCTTCAGACAGCTGGCTGGCACTGATGGTCAAGCGAGCATAGGGCGGCATACAGAAAGAGCATATTATCAGGCAGTGAAAATAAACCTCCACAAGCTACAAGAGGCTTACCATATCAACAAATCATTGGTTCAGAAAGTAACAGCAACAATAATTTCCTTTGTTTTATGTATGATTCATAGAAGAAAACTATTATATTTCAAGCATGAGGACTAATAACAACATTTAGCAAAAGCTGTCCTATTGTGCTTGACCCATCATGGCCTAACCTAAAAGTTGTGATAGCACAATGTCATTCTATCAGCGTGGGAACTTCATCGGGACAATTGTTTCCAGAGCCTCGGAGTAGACCACTTCACAAACAGTGGATTCCTGCTGAAGAAAGGCCCCCTTTGTCGCGGCTAATGCGAGTGAAATACAGTTGCTTAGCAGACATTCTTGTTGAAATCATAAGACATCTCTTGCTGTCTGCCTCTATGTTCTGCCTGTTACTGTTTCTGGGTCTGAGGCATGGGGACCACAGTGAGGAACAAACTTTTGTGACCCAATGTCATGATTTATGCCCTGTTGCCAACACACAGTGATTATGGCAAATTGGCTTCTTTGTCATAGAATGAGGAGAATGATTGGAGGGCATTCAATTCAGTTTGTCTGGGACTTAAAAAAACGAAGTATCTATTCTGTAAAAGAGAACTGGAAGTGAGATAATGGTTGCCTTTATGCAACCTGCCACTTTGTGTATCTCTTTCACTGTCTTGGATGTAGCTAACAAGTGCAATATTTAGCCTCCGTCCTCTGTGTGGGCCAGCTCAGTGGCAGTCGATCCATTTCAACCTCCTCCCCTTGCAACCCTGCTGAAAAAGACAAAACCTCATTTGTTTTGTGTACTCCTGAGATCGATAGCAGCTCAACACTAAAAAAAGCCATCTAAAGGGATTCTCTACTCAGTCCTAATGAGACGGGCCGGTCTGAGCACGGAGGATGCTGTTGGCAGGCTGCAAAACAGCACTCCGGCTAGTGGATGCCTACATCCAGACCACAACAACATCACCTTCTCTCTATGCCAAATTTGACTATTAAAATCTCTGCTGATGTTTATGAGGGCCAAAGTTGACAGACTAATCTTTGGATTTCAGTTAAATTAGCACTAACGTCCAAAGGTCAGTCAGATAGTCTGGACAGCTACGGAGTGGTTCGAGGCCCTCTTTGTCAATTTGTAATTTAGGAAATTGCGGCATTGTTTTCCCTTGGGAGTTGACTGAATGGCGAGAGCTCTGGTTGGGGTTGTTTATGCAGCACATTGGCCTCCCCAGACACCAATCAATCTCAGCGTGTCTTTAGGAAACAGAGAAAAAATAAGGTACAAGCTCCTATTCTCAGTCTTCTGTTTGTTCAACAGTTCCCTCATCTTATTTGGAATCGCTGACGGAATCGCTGCTAACGGCACAATTCCAGCGAGTGCATTTTGTGTGTGTGTGTGTGTGCTAATTTGTGCATGCACAAGTGTGAGACGCTGTGTGTTTTACCTCAAAGACTCGTGTGTCTGCCCCAGCCCCTGCTCCCCTTAAAGCTGTAAGAATATCAGGCATCACCAGAAGTAACTCTGCGGTCGGCTTGATTGACGCGAGAGGCCTCACCACCAGCCATTGCAGGCACATTCTTACGGGGATCTCATATCGCCAGGGGTTGGCCCAAGCACTCCTGGTGCCTTCCAAGGAAAATAAGCGGCGTGACATCAGGGCTTTGTTTCAACGGCGAGGCCCCTTCTGTTTGTGTTTAATATCGCTCCGAGAGAAGTGGAAAGAGGGCCAGCCAATTTCTCTGGCCCCAACCGCTGAGCCTGGCGCTTCGGCGTTGAAGCAACGGTGGTCTCGTGTGTCTGCAGCTCAACACTCTCTATCCCTCTCTCTTTCTCTATCAAGCACTCTTTGCTTTGGGATCTCTGGTCCCAGGAGGCTTTGCAGTTTTGACTATGGGGGAAACCAGATCTCACAACACTGGGGGCCGTTTAGGCCGAAGGCTTCTGAGTAAAAACAGAGAAAAAGAAACAGAGATGGAGATGGTGGAGAAGATATGACGAGCGATTTTGGAACAAAACTGAGAGACAGAGGAAAAAGAGAGAGAGTCAGAGGAAGATCAAAAGAGAGGACAAGAGAGCTACCCTGAACGAGGGGGAGAGTATAGATGAGGTGAGAGTAACGAAAGAGAGGAAAGAAAGAAAGAGAGAAGGGAGTCTAAGTGAAGGCCAGGCACGTCTGGGTGGTTTTTCCTGAGGACAGGCTCTTTGATACTCCAGCACTCACACTCCAATGCATTTAGACAGGGGTTGACAGTGGTTTAAGGCAGGGGTTTGTCTGGCTAGCTAGCTTTGATTTAGAAGACCCTGGACTGTATTTGACTCTTTGATTTGGGTTGGAAGGAAAATCGGTACCTTTTTTTTGCAACATTTAATGTTTTCATCCAATCCTGAAGGCAGATGGCTTGTACTTTCCAAGTCTTTTTTAAAGTTTTCTATTATTTTTACATTATTTAAGTGTTTTTCAATTGACTCATTACCAAGATGTAATTGCAGTATGACTGCACCTACTTAAACATGATTATCCACTTTTTGTCTTTTGGATTAAGGTTAGTGAAGAAACTTGATTTTTTTTTCCCAGCCATGAACTTTTAGTTCAAAAGTACTGATTGTATGTGACCAGATTAGTCTTTAGTGTTTTTGAGACTCATGAATTGTTGTTTTGAATTATTATTGCAATCCTATATATTTCAATTACAGTACAGCTCTACTGTGAAGGCAAATACTAATAAAAATGTTAAATAGTCAGAATAACAACAAAAACATACATATCCTTTCTTCCATTGTGGTTCACATTGTTTTTTGAAAATATATTGTTGTTAGCAACACTGTGCCAGGCATTGGCTAAAAAGCTCATTTCCAAACCAAGTCATATATATCCAACTTTTTTACACAGAAAAAGAGAGAATGAAAAAGGGAAGCCACTGACTGGCTGCTGGTGAGGGATGTTAATAGCCAGTCGGTTTTGCTGGTTTCTTCCCTGTTATACAGCAGCTGTATGCCGCCCAACTGGCAAGCATGCAGATCTCACCAGGATCCAAGATGGCTCCCCTCCCACAGGCTCCCAACTCCTCCGGCCCCCTTTCCCCCTCCGCCATGAAGAGCGAGAAGCGAGCATCCAGTCCTGTCACTCACATTAAGGTGAGTCCATTGTGGAAAATGTTATAAAACCGTTTATTTGGAATATCAGAATAGTTCAAATGATTCTACAGGACTTACAAGAGCCAGGTGGACACATTTGTAATTGATAATATTGCAATTTCAGTAGACAGACCAATACGCAGTAGTCAAAAACAAGAGCAATTGTGTAGACTATTTTCGGGAATTAGACAAATGTGTAAGGGCTACCGATTGTGCAGGTAACAAACATCATAAGTCAGAGGAAAGAGTGAGTTCAGAATTTGTATGATAGGAAAACACAAGAATAATGAGGATGATGATGATGATAATGATGATGATGATGATGATGATGATGATGATGATGATCAGTTCAAGTAAAAGTGAGAGGCTGGAAATTTGGAAGTTGTTGAAACACCAAACTGTGCATGGCCTTATACTCTTCACCGACTATTAGAAACAGCTTATTGAAACGTCACACACCGATACACACACACAAGCGCACTCACACTTACAAACTGACACTGGCGCTGGCTGCTGTTTGGCAGGAGCCCAGACCCCTTCACTGGAGAGAGTGTACGCCTCATCTTTACTCGATGACGAGGCAGTAATGGAAGCCATGTGTGTGTGTTGGGCACAGCTGCAACCGGCGTCACAATAGACCGGCGTCAGAGCTCACCACATTCAAACAGTAGTGCTGTACCCTCCAAAGTCCCCAGCCTCCGCTAACCCCACACATGCACAGCCCACCCCCAAATTTGGCGTGCCACCCGCAGGCTAACCCCCCCTCCCCCTCCCCCCGTCCCTCCACTCGCAAAGATCTCTTCCTTTCCCTACTCTTTTCCTTCTCAACACTTCCCTCAGCTAAAGCTCAGCTCCAAATTAGATCCACGTTCATTAAGTGTTTGCTGCAAGCAATCCGGCCCTGTTGACGTGCGTTACATACACCACTTTTCTTCTTCCTTCCTTGTGTGGATCAATGGGGTGGTGAACCTCTGATTAGAAATAGATGAATTGCACAAAGCTGCCATTGTTTAGATAAGACGGTACACTGTGACTTGTTTTCCCTGTCAGGTTCACAGAGGTTAACAGTGGAAATTCATTTATTGAAGGGCAAAAAACCCGACAGGGATGACTGATCAGTCGATGGCAGCATCACTTAGTTACTGAAAGCACTTCAAGGGATACTTAACTCATCTTAAATTGAGTCAATTTCACTTCCATAGGGGACCTATTTCGACAGCAGAAACAAATAGTTTTGCCAAAACCTTTATTTATACACTGCGGTGTCACACCATACACCCTGCAAAGCTTCTGGTGTATTTAAAAATAGAAATGTTGGTGAACTAACGATTGCTTGGCACATACTGTGCCTGTATATGAGTTCAATGCATCCTTTTCGGCATAAAACATTTGCAAAGTTTATCTTTGGAAGACTTTTTATACCAACATTGTTTATGTCCATGTTACCTTGCTAGAAGTATTTTTCATTGTTGCCTTTGTTGCTGCATTACTACTTTTCTTGTTGCATTACTGTACTTGAATGTCATTTAGTGGAATAGCATGAAAACCCTTGGCAGGCCGGCATATCATGCAATTAAGTGACCCATTACTTGTTAATATGGCTTTATAAAGTTAAATTTTGATACCGATCCTGATCCATCAAACACTTTTGCGTCCATTCTACCAACAGGAGGAAGGATCCACACAGCCATTGAACCTCTCAGCCAGACCCAAGACAACTGAGCTCCTTCGCTCCCCGACGTCCCCGACGCAGAGTCTGTTCTCCGGAAACAGGACCAGCCCTACAGGCATGGGCAAGAACCGCATCCCGAGCCCCATCGCCAACATGGGCAGGAACTCCTCTCTGGGTAGGCAACAAAGAGACAAATGAATTTTTCTTTCCTTTACCACTGAGTAGACAGGATGGGCCACCCAGCCTAGCCTAAAATAGATACATTAGAATTGGCTTAACTGACAGGTTCAATAAGAATCACACTGTCTAAATGCTGCTACACAATGCCAAGAAAAAACTCCGATGCCCTCTACGCATACATGCTGCCTGTTTTACACACTAACAAACACTCACACACCACCGTATTGTTCACATCTGTACTGTACATCCATTCAGAGTAAACATGTCCTCATTGTGCGGCCTCAGTGTAAAATTATGTCTACCCCTAAACAGGAAAAACAAAAACATCACCCACCCAAACACCTCCCTCCTCCCCGCCACACACAGACAAACCAAGCAGCATTGCATGTGCCTGATAGACTGCAGACACCTCAACCCCACGAGGAGACCTGTGCATGTATTTGTGTGTGTGTGTGTTTGTGTTTTACAGGAGTCCAAAGCCCTGTATTTAGCCCCAATGAAAACCCCGGCAGCGGAAGCAGTGAAACCCAGCACACGTTATTTGGTTTTTAAGAGCTTCCTCACATCATTGTCTGCCCGTGCTAGACCTTTTATGCCCCTACCTCTGCTATCTGTTATTAAGGCCAATCTAAACCCTCTCATTATACCCCCCCCCAGAAAACAATTTCGCCAGCTCCTCTGGAGTGGCTTTGAGGACGCGACGCTTGTGTTCCCTGCAAAGTTATTTTTTGCCCATTTTAACGGCCACCCAAGCATACAGTGCTTCCTACTTGTCTGCTAATTAAACGAGGAGGGCGACGGAAACTTTGCATCCTTTTAGTTTTTTTCTTTCTTATTCTTCAAATGTGCATCGGTTTCAAAAGTGTGAAGCCTGGCACATAAACAAGGAGGAGGAGGCTCTCTCGTGTTTAGACACAAGTCGACTGGAAAACATCTTTAGCGACATTTGGCACCCATAAAGTGTTAAGAAAAATTCCATTTCTATACAGATGTTTGTAATATTATTTTGTAAGAATTGTATTGCAGCCATCCTGAATTTTTGGGTTCTCAGCACTCACGCTTTGTTTTCAAAGCTTGACAGTGCTCATCAAGTAACATGAAACCACACACACACACACAAACACAAACACAAACACACACACACACATACACACACACCAAACTGGGTTCTCAAAGGGTTACAGTGGTTCAATAGCATCCAAAACAGACAAATAAAGAATACTTGCAAATCAGAATTTAGTAACCAGTTGCCATGCAGAGCAACACTTTGAAAATGACTTGGTTCAGTGTTAAACTTATTTACAACGGTGCCATATAGAACTTTTCTTACAGGTTAGCTGTGATGGCAAACGTCTTAAGAACCATTTCCTGGTACTTTTTGTCTAAAGACTGTACAGAGATTCAGAAGAAAAGGGTCAACTTATAACATAACATAACTTTTTCAATTTGATTTTAAGTCCCCATACCTGACCTGCTTGGTAAGTTTAGGGAAAGATGCCTAAAAGCCCTGAAAACCTATTCTCATCTTTAGTATAGGGTCAAATAATAACAATTTCTTGCCAAAGTTGGAATGATGTTTCACATTTTCACATCAGATTTTTTTATTTGTGGGTTCCTCTTTCTTCTTCTCACTTATTGGAAGTGGTTGAGAAAAAGTGATGTCACATTCAATTGTGCGCCAATCAAAACTTTTAAATCCGAATCTGACAGCAATTGCAGGGTTGCTCATGTTGCCAGGCTATTGTTAGATCAAACTACTCAAACGTACTACTTTCTACATAAAGGTACAGTTAGCGATGCTGCGCAATGATTGTTGATATTTGAACTCAACTGCCCAACAAATACAAATACTTTCGTGATTCATAATTGAGGTTGAGGAAAAATGGATTACTGTCATAGTTAAAGGAAGACAGAAGTGAACAGCTTCTTGTCCTGAAGCCACACGGTCTAGACTTTCCAGTCCTGCCAGTCAAAGTGACAGACAATCGTCCCTCCCTCTCTCCTGTCCTCCCATCCCAGACATCCTGTCCAGCCTCAACTCCACAGCGCTGTTTGGGGACCAGGATGCGGTGATGAAGGCCATCCAAGAGGCCAGGAGCATGCGGGAGCAGATCCAGAGGGAGCAGCTCCACCACCAGCAGCAGCAGCAGCAGCATCAGCAGCCGGGACACCACAGTCTGGAGGCCAAACTGTCGGCCCTGAGCAGCATGAGCCTCAACAACGGCAACAAGGTTAGAGGAGACAGACACACAGTGCTGGGATGTGACTACATTTACTCAAGTATTATACTTAAGTACCAATTTGAGGTACTAGGTCAAGTCAATTCTTCTACATTTCAGAGAGTAATATTGTACTTTTAACTTCACTACATTAATCTGACAGTTTTAGTTACTAGTTAATTTACATATTAAGATTTTTGCACACCAAACACATGTAGTTTATAAAATACGATTTTTTATTATAAATTGAACTACCCTATAATAAAAACAACCTACAAGTCCAGCTGAAATGAATAGCCATTTGAACACTTTGACCAAACTGTTTTGATTGGTTCCACTTTCTAAAATAGGAGGGTTTTCTGCCTTGAGTACTTTTACTTTTAATACTTCAAGTACATTTTCCTTATGATACTTAAGTACTTTTACTTAAGTAACATTTTTTACTTGTAACAGAGTATTTTTACAGTGTGGTATTAGCACTTTTACTTAAGTAAAGGATCTGAATACTTGTTCCACCGCTGCAGATCTCGTGTGGCTTCACAAGAGAATTCACAGACACAGCTGACTGATAAGGTTTATAGGAATCCCATGGTCTAAATGCGTTTTTTAAAGGCATTTTCTTTCATGTGAAGCAAGAATCCTGATTGAAACACTGCACACACACGTAAACTACATACATGCTAGGACACACACATTGTACAGTTCATGTGACACACCAACAGGCGGTGGGGGAAAGTGACGAGTACTGTACCTTTTCAAGGTACAATTTCCAGGCACTGGCACTATTTCTATTTAAAGCAACTTTTTTCTTTGACTTTTCACTTCACTATTTGTCAACTATAGTTACTATTTACTTTGCAGATTAATTAATATTTTACATGCAAAACATTGAGATTTAAAAGATGATGCACATGAATTAAACCACCCAGCATTGTATTAAAAAATTAAAAGTTGGTCCCCTGGAGACCAGTTAAAAAGAAATCAAAACACTTTTATTACATATTTATTACATATAAGTAAACTTTTGAAGACTGGACCTTTTACAATGTGTTATCTCTACTCTTCCTTCAGTTAAAGATGTGGACACATTTTCTAAAACTGCCCACAGCTGGAGGAGCATGCGGTGAGGAGAAAAAGGGAAGATCACTTTTGCATTTATAAAGTGTTCAGGTCCACGTACTATTCTCTCTTCTTTTTTTTTTTGCACACACACACGTGCATGCACACACAGACACAAATCTTCAACTCCAAACCCCTCGCTCCTGTGTCTTATTTTCTCCATTGGCCGAGCATTCAAGGTCTCTGCTCAGCTTGTGCACAAGTCTGAAGAATATTCATGGATGATATTTGGTGTTGTTTGGCTAGAGCTGCAACTCTTGAGGACTTCTCTTTTCTTCTCTCATCTCCACGGCCACCCAGAAGCCAACAGCTTTGAAGAGGGAGCAGCTGGGCCAATGACAAGTGATTGTTTTGGCGTGTGTGTGTGTGCGATTTTGTGTGTGATAGTGTGTGTGATAGTGTGTGTGTGCGCGCGTGCGTGCGTGCGTGTGAGTGAGTGTGTGTGCCTGGCTTGACTGAGACTGAGTGGGTGTTTTTTGGGAGAAAAGATGGTGTTAACATTAATGAATGTGTGTGTGTGTGTGTGTGTGTGTGTGTGTGTGTGTGTGTGTGGGGTGTGTTGTGTGTGTGTGTGTGTGTGTGTGTGTTTGTTTGTGTGTGTGTGTGTGTGTGTGTGTACGTGTGTACATGTGTACGTGTGTATAATGGAGTCCAGCTCTCCACTTGCCCTAGAGGGGGGGATCCCGGCCTCGAGGTCTTAGCCCAATTAAAGGGCCTTTCTCGGGTGAAGGGAGCTCCCCCCTCCATGTGGGAGACAGGCCCTTTGTACCAGGAGCTTGGATCCAGAGGGACATCCATATTCCAAAACATCTTCAATCAGTCTGATCAGCCAATCACAGATTCCAGGGATCCGACATTCCGTAATATAGAGAACATAATTAGACCGGCTCTCCTTCGCAATTGATCCCGTGTTGCTTGCAAGGATGAGGAAACGGAGGAAGAGAGGAACTCATGAATATTTTAGGGGTGGAGACTTTGAACCCAACAACCCCAAGTAGGTCATGATTGGTGCACTCCAAGGATAGGCTGTTTTGAATTTTTTTGGACTTGTTTGCCTTGCATCTTCAGGAGGAAAACATCCAAAATTTGGCAAAATATATCTCTGCTGTACTTATCCTCATTCCCAAGTTGACTTTTTTTTTATATAAGTCATTATGCTAGTAAATACTGTGAAACTCATACATATAAATTATACAACAGCCCACACTAATAAATAGTTTATTACGATTTAATTTGAGTTGTTTGCTACAGGTTGGGTGAAGATTCCCACATATGTTTTCAAATAAGTTAAGTTAAAAAGAGATTTTTGTCGAAATGATCGGAGATGAAGGTGAGTGTATTGCAGGGAGAGCCCTGTGTGCTTCTCAAGTTCTATATTTTCCAACTTTATAAGAACAAAACCAAAGCAATGCAGTAATTTGGTTTATAGCTCCATGCCTTGTAATAAAAAGCTCATTTGGAAACTCTCAAAGTAATTGTTTCCGGTTCGAGGACGACAGCAGGCCTTGGTGTTTGTTGTCAGTTTGTTATTCGTTACCTAAGAACAGCAGCTCAAAGACTCATAGTTTTTTCATTGGGATGGAGAAGTTTTTTTGTGTGTGTGTGTGTTTTTTCTTCTTTCTAAAGTACTCAAAGGCTTTGCTCTGTCTTAAACAATTCATGGATGAAACTTGCTGGATACTGAGCGTGTGACTCACCCGCTCCACCTCGGGAGGCAGCGAGACCAGCTCTTTTTCTTTACCTTGGATTTGTGTGTTGTTTTTTTGTTCGTTGAATAAATTTGTTGCTCAGATCCTCTGCTTAGAAACTTTGAAGCTCTGGCCAAGCCTTTCTGTTTTATCACATTGTACTAGTGCAGTGTATTAAGCTTCCCTGGAGGGAATGAGACAACTGGTAAATGGTATTTCAGTGTAATATTGAATGTTGAGCTATTTATTGCCCACGCTGATTCAACACAAATGGAGTCGTTGCGGTGACGTCTGAGTGTGTGTGTGTGTGTGTGTGTGTGTGTGTGTTTGTGTTTATTTCACTCTGTTTGTGTATTTTTGTCCCACAGCATTAATTTCAAGCATCGACGACACAGACATTTCCCTAAGAGCTGAAAGTGATCCTGCGCTCCTTTGTGTGTGTGTGTGTGTGTGTGTGTGTGTGTCCTGGTTCTGCACTGGCCTTGGCCATGTTAATGTCATTATAGCTGGTGTACAGACGAGAGGCCTGGCCAGTTAGTGGCATTGTTGAGTATCACCTTACGCTTACGTTGCTTCCAGCTGGCCTGCGGCTGCCAAAGCCTCTCTGAAATAGCCACTATGTGTGTGTTTGTGTGTGTGTGTTTGCGTGTGTAAGCTTGTGCACTTTATTTCATCTAAACAGCCTCAAAACACTCCCTGAACCCACTTAAAGGAAAACACCATGTTTTTGAAAGATTGCACATTACTCAGTTGACATGTTTTGGATGAAAACACCAAAATCGACCACATGTCCCTGGTAGATTGTTCACTAAGGCTCTAACTCATTCGAATATAAAGTGAGAACATGAAGAAGTTCGAAGTCTGCATGGTGCAACCCTGCACAGGAGCTTTGTAAAGTTGACATGAAATATGATACGTAGAAAAATAATACACTGCTTTGCACCACGAGGGACTACTGTTCTTGTTTCCATAAGAGGTGAACACAGTAGGTGATGGCAGACTGAGTGCAGGTAAATCTACACGCCACATAAGAAGGATCACAAATGTTTTTTTTTTTTTTTTTCAAATCACTTCAAGATCTGTTTTCTCACTTTGGATGATGCTGGGTATGGAAACAATCACTCGACATTGAATGATGGGGACACGTGGATGTTTTTGGTATCTGTGCTCACATAATTTACCAGTTAAATACATATCCCTCAGCAGCCATACAAAAGTGGGTTAAGAGTTTGGACACTTTTGCCAGAAATTTGAAATCTGGGAGAAATTAGGCAAAACCCTTCACAAGATAAAAAAAAAAAGCAATTCATGTAAATTAAAGGAGAAGATGCAACACAAAATTTCACTGGCAAAAATGTGAAGGTTGAAATGGCATTTGGTCGTTTACGGCTCCAAGTCAATACAAAATTGGCCATCAGACATCATGGTGAACAGAAGTTACGTTGTCCTTACCCAATAGTTTCAAATCATATTTTCTTGTAACAATTGAATAGTTTGAGTTTGCCACAAATTATTCAATAGTCTTCATCCTTTTTTTTTCTTATACAGGCACATTCCTCTCAGATTTATTCTTAACTTTTGCCCAGTTTGGAAATTTACTAGATCTCTAAATCCGAAAGGTCTAAGTAATAATGAGGCCCATAATAGAGAAATGTTGGTTGGCATGCTTGCAGTTTCTGTTAGATCGGTAGAACAGAATGAGTCTGGAGGGAGGCGAGGAGGGAGGAAATGGTTGTATAGAAGTTTACATTGGCTCTGCTGGTGAGTTTGGTCTTTGTAGGAAGCGCGCCTGTTAAACCGACAGCTCACACGGTTCCAAGTCTTGATTAAAGATCACGGTAATGTTGCTGTATTTGAAGCCTGAATGATATACATTATAATAATATATACTACAAAGCTGAGTCTGGCACCTGCAAATAGACTGTTGTGTGTCTACCTCTTTGGGGTTGGAGCCTCAAGGGGAGGAGGACTGCTGCTGCTGGTGTTAAAGGCTATGAATAGGAGGAATGGTGAAAAGGAGAAGTAGTGGAGGGGAGTAGTGGAAGGGAGGGGGAGAAAAAAACAGAACAGGGCTGAGTGACAGCTCTATTGGCACACAGCAAAGTCTGAAGAAGGAAAGAGAGCAAGAGAGATGAAGGAAATAGGAAGAGAGAGGGAACGCGGGGGGGGGGGGGGGGGGGGGGGGGGGGGGGGGGGACCGAGGAGGTTGCCAAACTTGATTGGTCCGGGAGGAGACAGTAAACGGTTGCGGGTCAGCTGGAGGCAGGCCGTGCTGGCGGTAGGCGAGTTGTAACTGTGGTAATGAGCTCAATACGGTGTGAATACAAAAAAAAGAAGAAAAAAAGAAACCTGATGTTTGGAGTGTTACCCTGGCAACGGTGGAGAGACCAGGCGGAACAAAAACGAATCGTGTTTCTCTTAAATATAGAAATATACATTCAGCAACAATATTGGGCTGTAGAGCCAGTGAAAGCATTAGTGTGTTTACAATTTGTTTTTCAAGTGAACGTCGCGCTCCTTTTCCCCATTGATTTTATTTAACTTTGAATTTTAATTAGTTGTCAATCTCAATCCACTGCTTAGTTTAAATTATCTTTGCCCCTGCACACGTCCTTCATTTTCTTTAATTTATTTAATCTTTGATTCATCACCTTGTCTGCTTTGAAATCTAGTGGCGTTCTTTTCGCTCAAATTCAGACCTGGGTTAAATACTAATTTGATATCAAGTACGTGCATGATGGGTGGCATTTACTGGCTCAAAACCATTCAGAGACACATACAGTATGCTGTTTTTCCTAAAAAGTGTGCTTCCTCTTCACTGGGACTGCCTGAACATCAGGACTCCTCAGACTCTGTTTTTAAACATATAATCCCTCTGTGATAAGTACAAAAGCATTTGGGGGAGCACAATCCAATCGTGTACACAATACAAATGGAGTCTCATAAAAGAGAAAGTTATGAACAAAAAAAAAGTCTATAATGCTGCTCCAAAAGGCAGCCGTCCAGTATCAAACCAGCAGGCGCGCAGGCCAAACCTATTTCAATCTCGACTAAACAAAGCAAAGACAGCTCCTTAGTGCATTTGCCACAAGAACTTTCAAGTCGACCAAAAGTAGACCAACCACGGGGAATAGTTGCACATTTCTACCCAGGTCTGCTGTTACTGTAATCTGTTTTTTGGATCAGTCTACCTCTATTGATGCCGTCCTAGTCCATTTTCCAGATCCCTAACTTTACTCTACTGTGCATTACTTTTCCATTGGTCTCCTCCCATTTACCAGGAACATTCATGCATCTCTAACTACTTAGGGTGTTCATAAATGATGCTCTCTGGTGCATCTGCTGGCGCTTCAGAGCAGAGCAGTTGTGTTCTACACTAATTTAATCCACACCAAGCACCAAACTTCCAGAAGTCTGAAAGCATCATCAAATGACCACTTTCCCCGGGCTATTGTTTAGCACCACAAGCCTTATTCTTGTCTCTGGTCTAGTTTTCCAGTCTTGTTCCTTTTGCTCTCTCTCTCTCTCTCTATCTGCCTCTGTCCTCTGCCTTCTTTCTTTCTTTTCTTTAGTCTTTTGTTAGGCGGTTGCTTCCTGCGGTGAGCATGGTACTGCCCAGGCACATGTTCTGTGGTGGGCCTGATTACAGCCCTGCCGTAGTGCTGACATTGGCCTGCGTCGGCTCTTCATATATAAACACACATGCACACACATACACACACACACACACACACACACACATACACGCCGGCCCCTAAGTTCCACCAACTCTGCCAGCGACTACCGCGGCATGACTTCACCCGGCAACCATTCCTTGCGTCAAACAAAATGCCTCTGTCACCAGAAAAAGGAGGAGAGCCGAGAGGGAGGAAGGGAGGGAAGGCAGGGGAGAAGAGAGCAGAGTGTGGATGTGCGGTATCTGTGTGGAGAGTTCAATGTTTTCCACCACAGTTTGTGAGCGTGGTGGGGTAATTTTAGCTGGAAGGTCCTAAGGCAGGCTGCTTGTGGAAGTTATTTGTCTCCGAAGTTAAGTTGCAGGCACAAGGCAGAATCGGAGAGAGCACTTGATGATGGGAGGTTGAGAAAAGTGATTAGCATGGCCCTGAAGGGGCTATGACTCGTCTGTTAGCTTATCACATTACAAACATCATGACTCACTTTCCTCAGATACTGTGAGAAAAGTACTGAAGCTGCATCAAAATGAACTGCCCATTTATGGGGTCTGTGCTTGACTTCCCTCAATGCCGACTCAAACCAGCAATTACTGTAGTTTGTATTGGCATTACCATCACAGTTATCTCTAGTGACCCAATTTAAAAGATGCCGGGCATACACAGGGACTTCATCCAGACGTTAAATAATAAGAATTGGAATCGAAACAGAAATTTGAATAGAAAACTTTAAAAACAATTGTTTTATTTTGGGCACACCTCACCCCCTGTCTCTCAAATTTCAGCAGTGCTGCAGCCGCATCGTATTTATTCGCAGCTTCCTTCGAATAACCTCTCGTTTTTTTTCTTGTGTTGCAGGAGCGACTGCATTATGAGACGCTGAGCCAGCACCTGGGGAAGCTCGGGGAGGATGCTGGGAAGATGGTCCATCGAGTCATTGACCTGACAAGACCAGAAGATCTGGATGGTAAGCACCTCCGCTGCCTATCCCTGTGCAGTTTTTGTGCCTCTATTATATTCTTCTTCCATTTGTCCATTTCTTTGTTGAATTTGGCTTGTTTTGCCTACTTTTATGACTCTTGCACTCCTCATGCTGGTTGCTTATACTCGTCAGAAATTTATACAGATGCACAAAAGACATGAGTGAATGGAAAGGCTAGAGGGATATATCAGAAAGGAGTTGCTGGACTTTTGAGAAGCAGAGTCTCAGTTAGAAGCAGTCAGATCCTGTTCAGACTAAATTGATACCACTGACCCTTGTGAACTCCGTGGGCCCCACTTAGAAGAGGTCCTACTTCTGGTGGTCTTCCTTTTTACAAATCTACAATAAAGAAGAAGGCATCTTCCAGAAAGCCAGGACATGCAGGTATTTAGGGAATACAAATATTTACTGTGCTCCTCAGGAAGCTACGGTGAAGGACACCCGCAACAGCTAAACAGAGTGTTCTATGTCAACATTGTTGACTCTTGAAATTGTTAACACTATTATTCCTCCAAATACATGATACAAGGCTGAATTTTCTCCACAACAAGTGTTTGTGACACAAGATCCCACCCAATACAAGTATGCAAACAAAAGCAGGTGAAGACTGACAACCAGTCTGTTGTGGCTAAGGGTCGATGAAGTGTACTGCCAATAAGAATTCTCTTTTTTTTAATGAATGATAACAACACTTCATGCACTGTGTATTGCATACAGTTAGCAGATGCTGAGTTTGGGTTAAAATTGTTTTTTTTTCTTCCAACCCACCTGTTACTCATAGAGCACCACTGTTTACATGAGATGAGAAGTTGAGGAGTTCTCATTGTGGTTCAGTTTAGAATCAGGGACTAAACACAGCAGCAAAGGCACTGAGATACTATCAGGCAGAAGCAAGCTGTGTATAGCTCACTTGTGTCTGTGTGAGCATATTGAGGGCATCCCAGCAAGACCCCATCAGACTTTTGTCATACTTTTGTTACATAGTACATCCTCTCCCAAGGATCAAGGGCTGAAGAAACTAACAGGAAGTGCTCATCCACATATAAGCAATATCCTGCATTTCAAGCGTAAAGTAATGAAAGATAAATGTGTATTTGTTATTCCTTTGTGTCACGTAGGGAGTAACATCACAGAGGCGCGAGTGTTCAGGGAGGCGCGGGGCAGGAGCAACGCAGAGCCCCACATCAAGAGGCCCATGAACGCCTTCATGGTGTGGGCCAAAGACGAGAGGAGAAAGATCCTGCAGACCTTCCCTGACATGCACAACTCCAACATCAGCAAGATTCTAGGTGAGAGGTTTTATAAGAGATAAGATACTTTATTTGTCATTGAACACAGATACAACAAAGCATTCCTGAGATGTCCAATAGCTTGGAAATCCAGACCCAAATCTGAAAAATTAAGGCTCTGGCATTGAGTAATTAAAGTCGCACATCTTGAGGGGCGCCACCAAGCCCCATTTGAATATCTCACTGCACGCAATTGGATAACACTACGACCAATCACAACAACACACGGGGCAACGTATCCAGAGGCGCATTCGCTTAGCTACTAGCGGAGCTAACTGGTAGATTATATTGTTGTCATCTGTTTACCTCGCCTATATCAGATACACTGATGTGATTGGTGCAGCTCCGCTACAAGGGCATAGTTAATGAGCAGCATTACTCAATAACAGAGTAACTCGCTGAGCAAATTCAAAATGTGCTCTCGCAAGAACTCTGGATTTCCAGGGTAGATGCCCACAGCTAAAAATACAAAAATGCATAAAATAAGTTAACTTTGACAGGGGAGATGACCTCCAATGCTAAACCTACAAATACAAACTCTAAAAATATCAGGCCTGAACCTTGTACTCTAAATTCTGCTTTTGGAGGATTATCCTCATGTTTATCTCCTTGTGTTAACTTGCTCATATGTAGCTGGGGTGAATTATTGTATCAGTGTTTGTGTTGCACATTAATGGGAAAATATGATAAACGTTTATTTGCATGTACCACCCATTTTCCTCTTGACTCTCTGTTACCAGAAGCCTTTTCTGTGCTGTTTTTTCCTTGAGAGGACATTGTGTACTAAAAACTGTGGCAATCACTTTCTTTCTCTCTTTTCAATTGTGGTGTGACAAAAAAATCCAGGTGGAAATCAGTTCAAACCAGTTTCTGAAGAAAGCCATGAATTTTTAGTGAAAATAGGTAAAAGAAATGCTGTTTCTCAACATCTTACATTTGTGGCTTAAAAAGTAATTTGACCTCCTTCCACCATCTTGTTGAAAGACACACTGCAATTGACAATAGATGGTCCTTGAAACCTGTACATTTTTCTTCAGGTCAGCCTCTCCGCTCATTAGGGTTACTCTGCCTCTATATTCTACAGTTCATAGGGTCTATTACCAGCCTGCTGCAGACTATAAGAAGGACTAGTGTGCTTTTAAACCTGGAACACTTCACACACAGAGCTCCACTGTGTCAGCCTGACTAGTGTGATGGATGCATTCCGTTATAAAGTAACCGTGTTGATACTAACGTCCTCGACACAGATAGCCATTCACGCGGTGCTGAGCACAACGGTTGTTTGGGAAATGTTCTGAAGACCTCCACTGTCTGATGCAGGGCTCGAGGGTTGCTGAATGTAAATGCTTCTCCGGAGCAACATTAACAAATAGCTTTTTCTTAGGTGGGTCTGTGTTCCTGACTTGAAGCTTTGAATGAGCTCTGATAGAGCAACGGTTTTGTGTTTGACGAGTGCCATTAAGTATATCGTGTGCCATTTGTGACAAGATTTCACTGAGTAATACTGATATGTATTTCTTGTACTATAAAGCATTGTCATAGTGAAATTATTTGATTAAAGGTTGTTTGCAGTCAAATATGAATAGGAAGATCCCGTTAGCAGGAAGCATTAAGAAATGATTTTCCAGCAATTTATCTAGCCTCTGTGGCAAATGTAGGAACAAAGTGCACAATTGTGTATGTGTGTGTGTATCTGACTGCATGTGTACAATGCATGTCTCTCCAACGTAATAACACAGCTGGACTTTGGGGAGTGGGTGGCAGGCTTAAAAAATCCACTCTGTTTCCTGTGTCACCAAAGTACAAAAGTAGTTTGTGATAAACCTAGATAAACAGAGAAGCGAGGCGGAGTGTGTATAATCACTTATCAGAGTGCTTCGCAGATGTGCTGCGTTCCTGCGGTAATGGCCATGTCCACTTGTTCAGAAGGTCCTCTTACCGGGGGGGGGATAAGAAGTACACATTGTATCATTCTTCTCAAGCCAAGACGGAGCTGAGTGTAATCCACTCCACATCCACATCCACAGCCTCGTTGGTTAAAGACTTGATTGTGTCTGTTCACATGACAACATTCAACCTTAAGAAAGCACCAGAGATGAGGACGTTATCATCTACTTTATACGATTGATTTAATGTGCAGCTGAAGTGACAGTGTGTTAACCATCTCTGAACACCGATTCAGTTCTCATTACGTCTATTTCAACACAAAACTCTGTGCTCAGCCTGTAAAATCAAAACCTTTTTTTGTCACTCCCTATAGTCCTTAAATTAAAGGAAGTTTAGATTGTGTCACTCCCTAAAATTCACAATTTCTGTCAATTCAATTTTAATCATGATATCAAATCATAACAAGAGTCATCTCGAGACACTTTACAGATCTAGACAACACTCTATAATTTACAGAGACCCAACAATTCCCCCAGGAGCGAGCGTTTAGTGTAACAGTGGCGAGGAAAAACGTCAATTTAGGCAGAAACCTCAAGTTCTTGGTGGACGGGCACCTGCCGCTGCCGGTTGGGACGCAGAGACACAGATGCAGATGTACTTCTTGAAGTCTGTAATGTTGATTTCCTAAGATACATATATAGTTTATGACTAAGCTAAAAAAAAAAACTAAAACAAAACAGAAAGAATAGAAAAGATACAAATCTCATTTGTTTTCTCCAGGCTCTCGCTGGAAAGCTATGACCAACCAGGAGAAGCAGCCGTACTATGAGGAACAGGCCCGCCTGAGCAAGATCCATTTGGAGAAATATCCCAACTACAAGTACAAGCCACGGCCCAAGAGAACCTGCATCATCGACGGCAAGAAGCTGCGCATCGGAGAGTACAAACAGATGATGCGGTCAAGACGTCAGGAGATGAGGCAGTTTTTTGTCGGGTGAGTACCAGTGTCAGCAGATAAAGTTGTCCCTGAACATCCCAGTTAGCGTTCTGTATAAGTGGTTTGGAAGAAAGCTGGGGTGAATCCTTTGTTTCGAAGAAGAAGAAGATGTTCAAACTCAATTTGAATGACTGCACAATGTCTCATTTACTGCTTGCAATGGAATTCTATACATTACAAGAATGAGTTTTACAAGGTGTAATTCCACAGAAACAACTTGCCCAACACATTTTTATCCATCAGAGCATTATGTACAATGTTAAAAGGAGTTCTGCACATCTCTAAAAATACGTCATTGTGCATTGACAGCCACAAGCCTTGGATCACACATAGGCTTTTTGTCTTGCTTTTGCACCTGTAACCTTTCACTTCAGTTGGCTCTTTAATACACATGCCATCCTGCCACCTTGGTCTGAATAGAGCTAAAAAGAATAAGCTAGATGAAATATAAAACCAAATATATTGCCAAATATAAAACCAAAAGAAAAAGGTATTCTTTTTCAATGAAGTTGTTTCGTAGCACTTTATACAGTGTGATGTGTTTTTTTTTCTTAATGTTTCACAGCGTATAATATAAATATTCTTAACTGCATCCATTTGCTAGAGGTTTGTGGGGTGATCATCAAGGTTTATGGACCATTCATGAAAGGTTTCATGGTATCTGCAAAACCCTTTAAACCTTCGCTGAAGAGCATTATGTATTTTTTTAGAGTGTAGTCAGTGCAGAGAGGGGAAAACAGTGGCATTGTCTTAATGGGAACCAGCCATGGATGTGTTTAAAGCCATCACAGTGGCCTGGGCTTGAGATGGATTTACCAGAGGCCACGGCTTTGGATAAGAGCGATTTTTAATAGCTTGTCATTTATTAAATTAGGACAATGCTGGGCGCTTGCGGGCAGTGAAATTGGACACAGACAGACATAGTGGAATATGAAATATAAGCAGATGTTTGAGAGGGAACGAGAGCGAGGCAGACGTCACGGGCTGAATGCCACATTTGCTGTGTGTGGTCAAGTAAATGCATAAAAAAAAGGCCTGGTCTTTCAATCAGATCAAATAGCTACTGGGAGCCGGTATACAACCAGTTGCTGGCACATTCCGTATGTCTAAACCAGTGTTGTTTTAAAGTGTTTAATGTGAAAATGAGTCTGTCAGAGGGTACGTCGGTAATTGTTTCAGGAGACGGAGGAGGGAAAACTGTTAGGTGAGAAAAGTGACAGCAATTTTCCTGCTTTATGTTGCTCATTTGAGGAGCCAGAGGGCCTGATTGAGTGATGTGCATTTACCCTCATTCCATCTACTGTATATCTCAGCAGGTTATTTAGCCGATGCTACTGTGAGCGGGCATGGAGAGCTCCGTGTTAGGGCATGCCCGACCAGATGAGAAGCATTGATGTTTAACTTAAGTGGGCTCTGAATTCACATTTTGTTCAAAGCAGTTCGTTGAAAAGAGGTTAAAATGAATTAGTATCTGATCAAACGCTGATCTGTCCACCATCTACAGTGACCAGTTGACAAGTTAACTGTTGCTATGTCCAAATAATTCTATTTTTTCACAATATCATCATTAAAAAAAGATTTTTATGCAGCTTCTTTCTTAGTTTTTTTAAGGGTTAAGGTTAACTTGTTTTAAGCCACGTTTGTTGTCCACCACTTTTTTCTCAGACTAAAATATCTCAACAACTATCGAATGGATTGCTATGATATTTTGTACTTAACATTCATTTTTCCCAGAAGGATGAATCGTACTGATGAATAGCTATCCCCCGACGTTTCCATGAGGTTGACATTTGTGGTTTTGCATGAAAAGTCTCAACAACTATCCAATGGATTGCCATGACATTTAGCAGACATACAGTATCTCTTCAACATTTAAGTTTGTCCAATACTTTGGTTTATGTCAAAATACCGGCAAAACTGACAACAATCACATTAGCCTACGCCATACTTTGTGTTTAGTGCTAATTAGCATCGGATAACATGTTAAACGCCATAGCTTAAAAAACAGCATGTTATCATTGTCATTGTGAGCTTGTATGTAGCATGTTGACATTAGCCTTTAGCTCAAAAGACCAATGTGTAGTCTCAGAGTCTTTTCTGTCTTACATGTACTCATTTCTGTACTTTTCCATGATATTTTATGTATTCTTATTCCATATTGGGTTATGTATTACTTATTTACTTATTAAGAATCCTTTGTTTAATAACTTCTTTTTTATATCTTCTCTTGTCTCCTTGATCCTCAGGCCTCAGCCACCGATTCCTCTCGGCAACGGTCCCGGTGGAGTGGGAGTTTACCCAGGTGCCATAACCATGGCAACAACAGCCACACAATCCCCACACCTGACCTCAGACTGCTCAAGCAACTCAGCCAGCCCTGAACCCGCCATCCCCGTCATTCAGAGCACGTACAGGATGAAGTCCGAGCCTGGCGGCGGAGGCAGCAACGGCGGCCGGGTCAGAGCCTTGGATCTGCCCAGCGACCCCACCAACGGAGACGACGACATGGACATGTATGAGGACTTTGAGGACGAGCCCAAGTCAGACTATAGCAGCGACCACGAGACACGAGAGGCCGTCAGTGCCAACTGAGTGTGCTCAGGGCGTCCGTTGTAAAATAAAAATAAAAGAAAGAAAAAGAGAGAAAATACACCTCCTGTTATACTCAGAGACACTTTTTAAAAACAGTTTATTATAGACCTTCAGGAAAACTTTCAGGACATGTTGCACCATGCACTGAGCATGCCCAGACAGGATTCAAACTCAGCGGACATGCTCAGGAAGTTCTTCGGCAGTATCTTGATGGAGGTCCATTTCAAGAAGAGGGCTGATGGAAAAAAAAAAAGTGTGACCCAAGAAAACAAGCAAAACAGACACCTGGACATCTGACAATGACCTTTAGTTTCCTACACTTTGACAATCTTAACAGCAGCGGATAAGAGTTGGAGGAGAGAGAGCGAATGGGACGATGGACAAATGAGCGACAAACACATTGCTGTGTGGTTTGTAAAGAGCATGCATGGATTTTGAAGCATCAGGAATTGGTCTTCAACAGCTATTTGGTCTTAAATGTTTAAGGAGTGATTTAGTTTCTATCATTATGTATTTACTTTTCTGTGTTTTTGTTTCCTTTTTTTTTTTTAGTTTTTTGTTCTATAGACTTTTTTTCTGACAGGTCACTGCCTGTACAAACTCTGGACTGTCAGAACTTGAAATTTGAAAAGTTTTAATATAAATCTTAGCTATTGTAATCTTATAGTCTTACTTTTGTTTCTTACGAATACAGTGCATCTACATCTGACAAACTGCTTACATTACATTACTGTTAGTTTTTTGTTTTTATATCCCAGCTCAGGTATGATGTGCCAGCTTGTGAATGTGTTTTTTTGTTTTTTTTTGTTTTCATACAAAAAGAGTGGTAGGACGTTTTCGACTGTCAGTGAAATCAAAGGGAGCAAAATCCCTTATATCACATTATTATTATTATTATTATTATTATTATTATTATTATTATTATTATTATTATTATTATTATTATTAAAATAATAATAAGTAAGTAAGTACCCAGGCATTGTACAGATTTTCTTCAAATGTGCCAAACCTACATTCACATTCACTCGGGATGTTGTAGTCTTAACTTCCAATGCTGCAAAAAAGTCTTATACAATCAGCTTTTTCTATCTGATGTTTCTACTCGGTAACTGCTGGCTCCCCTCCTGGCCCAATCACAGGCAAAGCTCAGGAAGGATGTGTTTTCATCACGCTTGCTCAGTCACAAAAACACACACACACACACACACACACACACACACACACACACACACACACACACACCCACACACCCACACACACACACTTCGATCTTTGGCAGCCCCTCCAGCTTTGAGATGTAGTTACAGTAGAAGAGTCTGTTCTTCAATTCCACTGCATTGGTGCTTTCACGAACCACATTGCCCATAGTTCCTTTAGGCCAAACACTTAGCACATTGTGCTGTAAGTGCAGTACGGTGTAACCAAACGCCGACATTTTAGCATTTGATTTTGTACCTTTCAATCTGGCCAAAGGTAGAGACATTTTTGTGCTTAATTTCTGCTGAGACACTTTTAAGAGTTCTTTTAACTCTGAAAAGTGTACCGATAGCTCTGTTGAGCAGTGTTAGAATAACCCTTCTGTAGGAGAAAAGTTCCTAATATTCTGGATCCCTTCACTGTATTTTCAATTTTGTTTTGAAGCGGTACAAAAGTGTACAAAATGTTACTATTTTTATTAGCTTGTTTATATTTGTAAATGTCTTCTCAGCAGCACGTGGGAAAACACCAAACTTGTGTTTAAAAAAAAAAGAAGAAGAAGAATTTATATAGTTGCAAAAAAATGCGTTTAAGAGGTCAGGTATTTCAAAAAGGGTACCTTTTTCTACGTTGCATGTATATTTTGAGGACAAGTAAATTATAAAGAGAAGAATAGAGGGGGAAAAGTGCATAGATCTCAATCAGCTTCTCAGTCAGAGCTGAGTTTTTCCACAGTCTGAAGCAAGATGTTCCTCTTTCATTGGTCAGCGCCATACTGGGTGTGCACTCTTTTTCCTCTATTTTACTCAAATGTCACATTCTTTCTCTCTAGACACATCACATTTTTTTTCTTTGTCTCTTTCAACACACATTTTGAACATTTTGAACACCTGTGACCTCGGGTGGTTTTTAGGTGCTCTGTTCAGCTGTTTCACACTTCTTCATGAATCCATAATTCTGACCATATCTGGCAGTTTTTACTTGCTTCACAAGCTGGGACTGAACATTGTTTTTT
>NC_045740.1:15108850-15120705 GCF_008692095.1 Etheostoma spectabile
AAAAAAAAAAGAAAAAAAAAAAGCCTAATGCATAGACATTTCTCTTGGTGTCATACGCATCCTAAGCACTGGATATAAATTCTATGTTTTTGTTTATTTTAGTATTGACTAATGTGAAGTTGTTGTTTGGTTTTCAACATGATAAATTAGAACAGTCAAAGGTCACTATAGGAAGCCTCCTACGTGCCAGGCACAAGTAAATTGCCATGTCTTTAGAAACATTTCATTATTTGAAGCGAGTTTTGTTGCCGCAGCTCTAGTGCCGCCTGAAGGGGTCACATCGCCTCTGATCTCTTTAAAACCTCATGCTCTTGTCAGTTGTGCCCGGCAGAAGCAGAACATAAGTTTCCTGGTCACATACATTTTGTGATGAGTATTGTATTTGAAATTCAATTGTGCGTTTTAACATTTCATTGTATTTATTAGCCAGCTTTGGCTCTAAAAAGTGTCAGTACAACTTGGTGAGAAAGACAATCAAAAAAAATAAATAAATAAAAAGTAAAGACTTGAGATTTTTCCTTACACGTCTGTCCCTTCATCGCTGCTTTTCAAGTGCTTCCATGACTTTTGTGGAGAGAAAAGATATTGCATGTTTTGTATAACTGTTCATTATTGTGTTGTGCGTATAAAAGCACTGTGCACATGTTACAGGTGGTGCTGCATGAATTTTTATTTCCATTAGCTAGTGCTCTCAGGCATCTAATAATTTCCAACACACAACACACTTTATGTTTCCAAAGTCGAGCTATTCCACTTGGTCTACATTTTGGTGGCTCATTACAGTAAATGTGGCCTATTGTTCCATTGTGTGCGTGTGTGTGTGTGGTGTGTGGTGTGTGTGTGTGTGTGTGTGTGTGTGTGTGTGTGTGTGTGTGAGGTAACGCCACACATTCTGACTGAGCTGTGGTGTAAACGCCACGGCGCCGGTGCTCGCTGCAGCCAATCCCAGCATTTCAGAGAGAGAAACAGAGGGCTCAGCCATATGCAGCCACATCATAAATCTAATTGTTATTCCCAAATCAACTGTAGCGTCACCATGCGAGGGGCGCCGGCAAGTTTGTCACACACTCCTCTGTGTGTGTGTGTGTGTGTGTGTGTGTGTGTGTGTGTGTGCGCGCTGTGCTATAGCCTTTATTTGGGAGGGGTGTTTGAAATCATACTTGTGCTGTTGCCATGCTAATCTCGTTAAATAAGCCATCATAACATACATTTCCTTTTTTTCCTTTCTGCAGGATGAACATCTAGCTGTTTGCAAGTTGACACATTGTTTCTGTGTGTGCACATTTTTTGTCAGCGTATGTAAAACTTTCAGCACCTTAACAAAGGAGAGTGTAGTTCATTACGGCGCGGTCATAGTTTCGTAGCTTATACACTCGTAGTATATACAAACTGAAGGAAACAAATGTAACCCACCATTTAGTTTGCACTATTTTGACAGTTGTTAAAGCTACTGGTAGATAAATGTAAAGAGATTAACACTCAACAAAAAAATATTATTAAAGAAAACTCAAAGTCAATCATTTTAAGAATTTGTGTGCATTGTGTATGAGAGAAAAATGAGTCAGAAATAAAACGTTGAGAGACTAGTTTTCTGTTGTAATTTAACTGATGTCCTAATGAGGAGGTAAAAATACTCTGTCTAAATAATGTTGTTTCCTTTATGTTTTTTGCAACAGGAAAAATTTAAATTTGAATTGCTGATTCTCAAATTACTCCGTCATTGAAAAATTTAACTATTCTTAATTCTCAACGTTTATCTCAACTACTTGTGATGTCACAAACTCCTGTTGGTATGAACCCGTCTCAAACTGAGATTTAAGGTGAGTGCAGCAGTGCAGAATGTGAAAACATCCTTCTTTCAAACTCTGCTGTTACATTACTTACAAACAACACCGCAGGAGTTTAAACCGGATATTTTTGAAGCTCGACAGCTGGCCCGGTTACCGTGCAAAGTGTTCTCCTTCAGTGAGGGAGGAACTGACATGGTGATGAGCTGAGCAGTGATTATACAGACTTTGACTCTACCTTTTCTTTTCTTGTGGGTTTGGTGCGTGTGGTGATGATGAGCCATAATGACACGCATTCTTCATGAAAGGCTTGTCTCAAATGGGCCCTCTCGGCAAATTCACTTTTTGATTTTCAAAAACCATCTCAAAGACTACAGAAGACAAGATCCTTTATTTTTATTTTTTTACTTTCTTGTTCTCACCGATCAGGCCTTTCAGATCAAGAGAAATATAAATTGTTATTATAAAGGAGGAGCCCCCTTCAGACGTGTTGGATAGGCTTTTCCAATGAGGGATCTAAGCACCCTGTTTATGATCATGGAGGCTCCACTACTCATTAAAGAGCCCAGAATGACCAGCCTCTTTGAGCCAAGAGCTTATGATGCTTAATCATTCAAACGCTTTTGATTTAATAGGGGAATAAATTACCCTTACTCTTTCATTGAGCTGACCATGTTCCACAAATGGGTCATTTTGCAGGTAAAAAGTTGTCTACATTTAACTGAAGAGTGAACGTTTATTTTAGACTTTTAGGCTACGTACAACTTTATCATGAAAAGACAGGTTTAGTAATTGTAATGTTACCTGAAGTCAAGAGTAAGTTCATTCAAAGGTTAGGATTAATTGTGGTTAAGCACACTGTCATTTATTTTCTTATGAAAAAAAAATGTATAAATTGTTCTTTCCCTCAATTATTATTATCTAAACATACAAAACTAGTCTTGGACCTCCATGTTTATTCAACACACACATTCACACTGTACCAAAAATCTATTCTCTGGTAGGTCTTTTCTGGGAAACAAGACCTAAAGCCTACAGCCATGCTAGCGACTTAGCATGTTTCATACTTATATATTTGCTAATTAGCAATAAACACCAAATACAGCTAGGGCTGATGGCATTAGTTTTACAAGTATATGTCACAAACCAAAGCAATGATGGTGCTAGATTAAAAAAAAAATGTTAGGCGATCAACAAAGTCATAGCAATTCATCCCAAGGGGAACATGAACGTCTGTACCAAATTTCATGGCAATCCATCTAATAGTTGTTGAGACATTTCATTAAAAACCACAAATGTTAACCTCAAGATGACACTCAAGGAAAAGTCAGTAAGAATCAGCCTCTGGGGACCATGAAGGTCTACGAAGACCGACAGACAGACCAACTTTCACATCTCTTAAGCCATAACGCTAGTGTAGCTAAAAGTACCCTGAAAAAAGGAAATGATACACTTTATATTTCCATTTTTGCTTGTTCCTACAGAATATGGACAATATGAACTGAGAAATCACAAATTAAATTTTAAATTGAATGAAGACCATCGACATTTAGGTTTTTTTTGCTAGGATTTATATAACAGAGAAAGACGGATAGAAAGAATAGAAAGCATGTATTTTTTTAAAGTATTTTCAATATTCTAAGAAACATTTACAAATGTAGTGTAAAGCCTTTCCTTGAATACATTGTTGGACCGTTCGTAGCAAGTGGAAATTGGTGATAATTATAAATTGGGGGTGTTATTAGAATTCCAAGGGTCAGTAGCCGTGGGAGGCCTTCAACAATAATAAAAAAGCTAAATGCAATATTTGAATAAACGAGGGTAAAAAAAGAAAAGCCTTTGAAAAGAGATGCTTTAATTGCGTTTGTGTTTCAATGTCTTTGAAACATTGCATACAAGCCTATACTTCCTTTTTTTTTTAAACTATAATAAGCAAAAGAAAAAATCTACAGCACTTTTTTGGGATTGGCAATGGACAAAAGGCCATTTTTTCCTTTTTGAGGGAAAGTCCTTGGGTCTTTTTAAGTGCATTAGTCCGCTAATTAAATATTATATGTTAAACGAAAAATGCATTTTGAAAGCAACTGGATTGTTTGACTCAAAGACATGGCCTTGAGGAGTGGAACTGTGTGCGACCGTGAGAAGGTAAAGAACGTCATTGTTGCAAACCCCTCATTTCACCCGCCATAATCCCTTCTACAATCACGCTCCCTTTTGTGCTTCCCAAGCATATAAAGATGCGAGACACAGTTATGCAGAAGAGGGCACTCGTTGACATATCCAAGCATGTGGCCTCCATTTTGCATGTTGCATGTGTTTGTTTCATTGACTACACACAAACCTATTGTTCACTATTTCAAATGGTGTGAATCTCTACTATCTGTTGGGTTAAAACAACGATGTTAGTTCAAACTGTTTAAGTGTCACACTTGAACGTCACTCCATTCCATGCAAGTAGGAGAAAAACATAATGTAAGATGTCATCACATTAAAATTTAAACTCATATTCTGTTTTTTCATGTTTGAATCTCTGTAGAGCTACTTGGTCACATCCCCCTTTGCACTAACTCACTAACCCTAACCCTAACCCTAACCCTAACCCCCTAACCCTAACCCTAACCTAACCCTACCCCCCCTAACCCTAACCCCTAACCCTAACCCCCTAACCCTAACCCTACCCCCTAACCCTAACCCTACCCTAACCCTACCCTAACCCTACCCTAACCCTAACCCTACCCTAACCCTACCCCCCTAACCCTAACCCCTAACCCTAACCCTAACCCCTAACCCTAACCCCCTAACCCCTAACCCTAACCTTAACCCCCAAACCCTAACCCTAACCCTAACCCTAACCCCCAACCCCCAACCCCTAACCCTAACCCTAACCCTAATCCCTAATCCCTAACCCTAACCCCTAACCCTAACCCTAACCCCATGTTCAATACTAATATGTTTTGGAGGAAACATGATGATGCATACAGTACCATGTACTTTTTTGTTCTGAAAATCAACACTTTTTCTGATGTTTTTTGTCTTTTATCAACACTTTTGGCTCTTTTTCATCAATCTTTTCAGCTGTTTTTTTAACGTATAAAGCTTCTTTTCAATACCATGTATAAACACGACTCACACCAATTTATACCAATGTATAGGAAATTATATCTAAATCTTAAGTTGAAAAAGCAGAAAATATGATTTTTTTAGACTATTAAATAAAGGATAATTACAGACGGGTATATGTCAATGTTTATTCTGGTTTTGAAACTTTTTTTCAAATGCAATATTTTTTTTTATAAAACACCCAAAAGTCAACAAAGTCAATTGTTTTACTTGCAAAGCGCGATGCGTGGAATCAATCATCCATGTTATTTCCGGGTTATTCATTTCTATTCATATTATTTGACCTGAAGACCACACAAGTGTGGATTAAATGAAATAAATGAAATGCAAAATCATGACTTGCTGTTACTCAAGTCAAGAATAAATATTCAGTCTCAATTTTTGAAGCCAAAAATGGATGAGAAGTTCCTAAGGTGTTTGTAAAAAATCGTGAAAATTTGAGCATACAATTGCTTACGAGCAACCAATTAAGGTAATGTCATGTGATCAAAAGCTCCAGAACAGCTACTAAAACCTTGGGCCCCGTAGAGACATTTTTCAACTTTACTCTAAAAGTTTTTCACTTGTTTTTCCTCCAGTATCTGCTCCAAGCATCTAAAGCGCGATTAAGGGCTTCATGATTATGTTTGGGCAACTCAAAGCACTTGGTGAAGGTTCTGGAAATATTGTGGTAATGGCAAATACATCACAAGGCTAGGCAACTAAAGCACTTGGTTACATTTTGAGAAAGGCTGTGGTCTTGGTTTAATTTTGAAAAGTCAATGCAGATTTGAAGGATTAGAGAGTTGAACTAATGAGCATTGGATGCTCTGACATCCACCCCTCCATCCTCTCCACAAACTTTCACTGCAGTATTATGGTTGCACCAATTGCAATGAAGCAACATGCCACCAGTGGACATAATCCAGGTGACAATTTCTTACAGAAAGCAAATTTGTTGTGTATTAAACAGTGGTGGAAGAAGAATTCAGATCCTTTAATTAAATTAAAGTACTAAAATCAAACTGTAAAAATACTTGGTTACAAGTAAAAGTGCTGCATTGAAAATATTACTTAAAATGTATAATATAATATACAGTAAGATATAATAGTAATCAGGAAATTGTACTTAAAGTATAAAAAATCAAAGTACTCAATGCACATTTTAGAAATGGGGAATGGTCAAAACAGTTCTGTCAATCGAGTGTTTGTTCGTCTAATCATTTCAGCTGTACTTTGAGGTCCATCAGTTGTTGGGTAGTTTAAAGGTCCCGTGACATGTTACTCTTTGGATGCTTTAACATAGAGCTCAGTGTTCCCCTAATACTGTATCTGAAGTCTCTTTCCCGAAATTCAGCTTTGGTGCAGAATTGACGCCACAAGAGCCAGTCTCACAATTCCTTTCCTTAGTATGTGCCATTTCTGAGTCTGTAGCTTTTGAGGAAGGGGGGGGGGGGGGGGGGGGGGGGGGGGGGGGGGGGGGGGAAGGTGGAGGCTGGGAGTGTGCTCTTGACCAACTGCCACTTTGCTTGTTTGAAAGCCGTGATGTCTCTCTCTCATGCGTGGGCCAAATTTTTTGTGTGGGCATAGCAGAGAAAGGGGAGGTAACCTTGCCCCTTATGACCTCATAAGGAACAAGATTCCAGATTAGCCCATTTTAGCTTTCATTTTCACAAAGGGAGAACAGGATACCCAGGGCTCGGTTTACACCTGTCACCATTTCTGGACACTGGGGGACCAAAGGCAGGCTGAGGGAACTCATGTTAAAGTTAAAAGATCATATTAACTCATATTAATGTTAAAAGACCTAATAAAGTGATGTTTTCATGCCATGGGACCTTTAAGAATGAGAATTTCTAAGAATCAAATATTTCCTCTATGAGAGACTCCTTAGTTTGTGAGAAATTCCACAAAGCACATTTTACATTTAAGCAGGACTGTACTATTAAGGAAATATCCTCATTTACATTACTGACACTTTTGTACTTTATACTAGAAAGGTACACAAAAACTGTATTGCAGTAAGGTCATTCTAGTACTACAGTGTGACATTTTTATGAATGTGTCAGTAATTTACTTGCACACTTGTCCCCAGTAGTTCTGCCTCATATGTAAATATGCATACCTATTGATCCAAGGTGGGATTAGCTACATTTACCACATTAGAAAGCACTTTGATCCCTTTGAGCCACCTTTGAACAAAGAGGAAGCTTTTCATCCTAAAATGTCTTCTAGCCTCAGATCAAGTAAAAAGTTAAATTTTGACATGTGTGAAAACTATTAATTAAACAGCTCATGTCTGTCTCTGAATATTGTTTTGCTTATGATTTACAATCTTACTTTTATGTATGTTTAAAGCATAGAAAAACACCTGTTTGATATTTTAAGAGCACTGCTGACAGAAGAGAAGAAGAAAGTTTTGTTGCAGTGTCCATTTTGTTTTTATGTTTTAAATAAATGAAGAGCACTTGAGTGAATGGGGAACCATACTTTTTTTTACCTCTGGTTTTGGAGAGGAGTTCGTGAGCAGCACCTCAGGGTGCCTGACTGGGTCACACAAACACAGGACTTTTCCCCCAGAAGACCGCTGTGTGTGTCCCGTGTGAAAACAAAAGTAAAAAACTTAATTTACGTCACACACGTAATCTACTTAATTTACGTATTAAGCCAGTAGCAACATATTTAACCCAAACCATGTTTTTTTTTTCATAAACCTAATGTTAATGTATTTAAAACTGTGATTGTTTCACAAGGTGAACCTGTCGCTGGTACGAGGATGTGTTTAAACAAACTTAATCTGGGGAAAAATGTGTTTTTCTCATAACGTAATCGAGAATGACACTAGGCCGTTTTCATGAAAAACATTTTGACTTGACATAGCAGAACAAGCACCAGTTATATAATAATAATTGTGGCAATACAGTTCATTCTACAAATGTGTTGCATTTCTACTGTAGGAATGCATGCTGGCTTCCTAGCATCCATTAATGAATCTAAAAGAAACAGACCCATCTTTAATGTTATTAGTTACCCTTTTGCTTTTCCTGGTAGGACAAGTCAAAATGGCTGCTGTGATAAAGGCCTCCTTTTGAACTGCAAATCATTTTAAGCTGGTTCAACTTCAGGTTTCCCTGCTGCCTCAAAATATGAGTTATTGAGCTAAAGATGAGTAAAACGTTTAAGTCAAATAAGTCTGCTCTGATGTAAATGCATTCAATTTCAGATATTAAGTTGAATCAACAACTGTTCAGTCACGCTTACAACCATTTGCTTTCCATTCACATGTTCTCCGATTTAGACTGCACAGCTGTGGCAGCTATTGAAGCACCGCATAGTAAAAACACAACATGCAGGCTGCTCCCTGTGACCTGATATCATAGGAATATATACTGGATTATAGAGAATGAATGCAACGCGTACCTTCATTGTAGTTGATGAAAAGGAAACAACCATGACTTATCTTGACATTCATTTAAGAACCAACAGTTTTCCATTTTCTTCAAACTTCAGAGGCGGTCTCTCACACACAAAGAAGGGTCACTGGGGAATTCAAACTCTAAAGCAATGCATGCTGGGAAGCATAATATACTAATGATTTTTCTTTAGAAATGGAATTTGATGAGTTCAGTGAACTCTCAGCAGTACATTCATTCAATTCAAGTACTTAAGGTCGGGTCAACTCATGTTAATAAGCTCTGAAGTGGAATTTGCTTGAAATTAATAAAAGTTATCTATTTAATTAAAGAAAAAGATATTGTAACACATTTCTGCATGGTAGTTTACAGTGTAGTGGTCCCTCCTTTGAACTCTTCTTAGTTCAGTAAGACATTATACATTACATCTAACTGTTACAATATATATACTGTACATTGTCCGTTATTCCATCATATACTGGGCTGAATTTTAAACACTTATTAGGCCACTGATTTGGTGAACATTTGGGACAATGATGTGCAACAGGCATCCAAGGGGGGGGGGCAGATGATACAGTATGTCTTCATAGTTGTAGGCTATGGTGTAAAAAGCAATGAGAAATAAATTAATTGTGCGAGCAAAAACATATACACCATAATTACAGTGTCCTTCAAGGAAACCTTTTCAGAGAACTACAATAACATAAAAGCAGCTGGAGCTCATTAAGCTAATGTGTGAGTTTAATTTAGTAGTGAAAGCATTGGTAATAGTCAGTATTATAGTTAAGTAGCACAAGTAAATCAAACTTACCAATTATTTATTCCATAAGCCGTTGTTTGCCTTGCTATGGCACTGTGAACAGTGTCTGTTGGAAGTGCAATGAAAGACAAGCGTAGTAACAGCACTTCCCATCAGTCAGTGAGCAAAGATGCTTTTATATGGTAAATATTTCCGTAAGCTGAAATCGTTTTGTAATTTGAACAAATGTCTGACTCTGAGCATTTCACTAAAATTAGGACCAATTTGACATGATTTAGACAGCTATATTGCTCAAACTAACCTATTTCACTGTCTTTAAACACGCTGTTTTAGCACTTAAATGAATTTGCAATTGATTTTCAAATTTGCAGAATACTGATTCATGAACATCCTGTAAGGTATATAAAAATAACCTTTACAACAGCAGTCCTCAGGAAAGATAAGGATTTAAAATAATGCAATACTTGGTCAGCCAATAAGCCGAAATGGAAACTTGTTTTCCATCAGAGCTGTGGTACACACTGAATAAGCATGCAAATAACCCCCTTATAGTGTTTTATGATCAGCCTCATTTTTTTGTGGCTTTATGCGACTCGGCTGAATGTGGGAACAATTAATGTGTTTCTGGCACGATCTCCATCCTAATTTGCCAAAAAGGCTTATCGGCATACTGACTGTGGTTAAACAAATATTTTAAAAATCACAGTGATAGCAAAACATATTATCTCATACTACAGCCTGAAATAACAAACAATGGGGAGCATGTGTCTAAGCTAATTCTATGCCTTCCACAGTACTGTAGGATTTGACAAAGAAGGACTTTGGTCACTCTTCTTGGACTCCGATTCTAGATTGTTGTCAATCCAAAGTATTCATCTTTCTTCTCAAAGTAGAAGTTGAGTCGTGCCATGGCATATCTGTGAGGAGAGCAGAGAACAAAGAAAAAAACTGATCAGAGAAAATGTTTCTACAAAGCTCATAATAAAGCTCTTAATGTTTTGCCATCCTTGTAAGAAGTTCACTCTCAACCAGTTCTCACTCCAAACTCGTCAAATACGGAAGCTTGGATTGTGGCTCTCAGCGTCAGAAATGACCCGAAAGGTATGTAATCTGTGTGTGTGTGGAATGCACCAGGTAGAGCAGCAACTCCACAGCGCTTTAAAAAGAGGATAAAAAACTCTGTACATATCAAAAGGTGAAAATTTAGAGAATCAATTCAAATGTTGTCACTATTTACACAGGAATATGCAGATGTAGTCTTTTGGCCAGCATGCTGAACACAGGCGACCCTGAGAATGGATGGGTGGATGGACAAGGATGATGATACTTAAGAGATGCCCAAATTCTTTCACATGAAGGGCCAAAATGTATCTGGATGAAAGGCCACGGGCCAAAAATAAATGTCGATGATACCTGATGATGAAGAATACTTGCCATCCTCAGTAGACAAAACGCACGTCTGTAATTTAAATGGAAAAGTTTACCAGCACTGTGGATTACATTGCCATTAAACTCAGATTACGCACTTTTATAATAAGAGGAGAATAAGCATGTACATGTCAAATCCGTAGCGGCCCAAAACAAAGAGAGCCTGGGCCAAACTTGGCCCGTGGGCCCCAAATTGGGCGGCTTTGACTTAAAGTTTTCTTTGATATATCAGGCCTTTTGGAAGTGAATATATGTAATAATGCCAAATCAGTTTTCTCTAATGATAATAATAAAAATAATAATAATGTATTAGTAATAATAGTTCAGACACATGGCATTTATTTACTTATGTTCCATCACTCTGTTCCCCACCTATATCTCTGGGTAAAACTGCTCTCTAATTATTGTCAGAGTTGGACTTCTGTTGTCTGCTCTTGTTATTTTCCTAGAGTTGTTTCTCTCTTGTTGATCCACATAATTTAGAATAATAGATTGCTTCTACAAGGGTTTTCCCTCCTTAGTACGTGATAAATACCATAATACCCATTTTACCTTTAAGCAGCACTGTACTATCAATGAAATGTCTTCATTCACATTACTGACACTAGTCCTACTTGACACTAGAAGGGTAAAATAAATGATTGAAAACTGAAGAATTGAAAGAATTTTAAATCTCAAAAAGTCATTAATGGATATTCATAAAGTTGAAAAGTGAAAAAGAGTCATCTTATCCAAAATAAATGAAACAAAAAAAGTCACTAGTCATTGCACTTTTCTTCTGCTAATCTGTCGTACCCACACCCTTCATGAGTCGAATTATAGTTGAGTATACCCATTTAAAAGAACAGCAACCTTCACAGGTGATCCCATTCATCCCTATTTTTATTAAGGCCGACACCTAAAACTAGCGTGCTTAACATTTATCATCATCAGAGATGAAACTGAGACGTTTTTCTATTTAGCAGAAGTAGGGGAAAATGAACTCCCTCCAAAGCAGGTATTCCCTTTTACAATGTGCTTTTGTGCACAATTCCCTCAATTTTGCAGTCAGGGTATTCCAAACAGTGGGCCTCCTCCTCAGTCATTTCCTCATAATAATGTCTTTGTCAAATAACGGCTCACCTTGCCAACAGATCCACAAATTTAAACCGCTGACTCGCAGGCACTTTCAACACATGAATAAAGTCATATAAGGAAAGTAAATAAGGACGGTAGAGGGAGGGTGGGTTTGCATTCCCCTTGTGGCTCCCTATTGTCACATCTACATCTGGCCTTGGTTAAAGCACAAGGCCTGGGCGACGCCTGTCACTCGTTGGGAAGTCTGCAGAGGTTTGGCTCAGGGGGATAACAGTGAGAGGAAACACACAC
>NC_045740.1:15120715-15131566 GCF_008692095.1 Etheostoma spectabile
ACACACACATAATCAGGGTTTAACTCTAACTTCCTATCTCTTTCCTTGAAAAGAACTTAAAGCTAGTGCCAGTGTGTTGTGTGTTCTCTTAAGATAATGTAAATAAAACTGTGTGGTAAAGCTATAAGGTAACGTTTGGGTACATTTGATGTGAAAAAAGGTCTTGCAGTAACTAACCCATAGAGAATTCTCTCCCAACTCTGCTTTTCAGCTACGGGCCATCGTAACTTAGTCCGTACAGGACTTGACTTGGGAACCAGAGGGAAGACGGTTCAAGTCCCGGGCAGACCAAGTACAGAGCGTGGACTGGAGAGGCCCAGTTTATCTCCTTAAGCAAACCGCAGAAGCCCTAACATCAATCTATTACAGATGATGTGTTTGTGCGTGTGTAAAAATGCGGGACAAATAAAGTAGCCTACATTACACTGGATGGACAAAGTAAGCGGCTAGCTTGAGAAGAAAGTTGAGCCTCTAAAGAGACAGATACTTTGTTGTGTGTGTGGACTTGTTTTGGAGAATACCTCTAAATAGCAAAAAAGTGTGTTGGTGAACTACTGTAGCCGGCTGTAGCATGCTAGCCAGCTATGACGTGCTAACTCTATTCAGTCACAATTGCTCCCACAGCTTCTTCTTTCTATTACCATTGGCATTTTGTTCTTGAGATTGTATGATTGTATGTCATTTCATATTGAAGACGGAGAAAAAGCTCTGAGAGGCTAACAAGTTATTATTACAAATCCTTGTGTTAACTGGCCTTTATTCATCCTATTCAACCTCCTCTCCAAGACCTTTTGCAGCAAAATAACAAAGCCACGGTAACATTAGTTAAAGGCAAACTGTGCAGTTTTTTTTAGCTAAATTTACCTTAGCTGAACTGCTTCCGAGTCATTGGAATAGTTTTATTACATTTTTCGAGTTGAATGGTGAGCGTAAAAACCACCCATGAACCTTTCAGCCGGCGAGTCTCCGGACTCAGCATCAGGAAGTATCACGTGATATCAGGTCTCGCGATGTAACTAATTGCTTCATGGCACTGCACACATATTCCCATTCAGGAACCGGCTAACAAGGTAGCAATGAAGTTCTG
Organism: Etheostoma spectabile; assembly: GCF_008692095.1. Classification (NCBI taxonomy): domain Eukaryota; kingdom Metazoa; phylum Chordata; class Actinopteri; order Perciformes; family Percidae; genus Etheostoma; species Etheostoma spectabile. The sequence goes on from NC_045740.1 coordinate 15,121,803, forward strand.
CCTAGTTTTTCCACACTTAGCGTCATGGCTGAACCGGCAAAAAAGAAACAGAACCTCAGGAAAGCATTGACAAGCATTGCAGACTGACTGCGCGAGGAGTCAGACACATGTAAACAAAGGGAGCTACCAAATATCTATTCTGAAGCTGTAAGGGGAGCTCTGTAGAGAAACCAGTGAGCAAAAAGCAAGAAAACAGTGAAGAAATGGCCAAAACTGCATAGCGCCCCTTTAAGGCATTGCTATTGAATGTAAATGTCAATAAATGTGCTTTATGCTATTTAAACAAATGGCAAGGACAGTCTGTCACACAAGGTCATTATGACGATATGTGGTATGTGCTCATTATCTGTGTATTTAAATGAATAGATGAAAGGATGAACTTGACCGTTGCCATCCACATCGTTCCTTTATTTATTGCATGAATGACTAAGAATTCTGAAAGCAGAGGGAATTAGGATACAGGCCTATATATGTGTATGAATGAGTGTGTGGGCATTGGGGGGGGACTGAGGTTGGCTGGGTAGTGATGCCTTCAAACCTGGTTCTCCATTGTTACTGTTCTCTCTGAGCTCATTTAGGTCTAACTCTCTAGTTAAAGAAGGGTAACCCGACCCTCACCATGCACTTTAGGACAACCTCAGCCGGCGGCTTAGAGGAGCAGACGTCTAGCAGGCGCATGTGGCCCAGCCAGGGATGAGAGACGTATATGTAAGGGAGGACCGACGGCATGGGAACAATAGTGCCTCTGTGCCTCGGCACCCCTCTGGATCACATTTCCTCCGAGGTCCAGATCGAAATGAGGCAGGGGCCCTGCCGCTGATCTCACAAGCAAGCAGGGAAAGCCACACAGAGGGGAGGGTGCCGTATGTCAATAGTGATTAGGATCACGATCACAACTGTGGCGGGTGTGGGGCACACAGAGAAGGGAGAAGGGAAGAAAGCGTGGGGATGAAGGGAAACATTTCGCCCTCCTGAACTTTATTGTCTGGTTGCTGGTAGTGAGGAATGTCTCCTGGACTTGTTTAAAGATAACTACATTTCCAAAAGTACATTTCAAAAAATAACACAAATTAGTTCTGATTTCTTTTGTGAAAGCAAAGCTTTTCATCTTTTCAGGATTTGTGGTTTAGGAGTGAAGAGAGGCTTTCACGTGTAAATAGTTTGTCTGCTACAAGAAGAAGTGTGCTTGTCCCGCCTGTTCGATGCCAGATTCTAGATACACAAAGTCTTGAAACACTGCTGGAAAAAAAGAGGAAATATTTCCACACTCTGGGCTCAAGTTCCCAGTCCTTTATTGCGATTTCTCTGCCAACAAATTATTTGTCAGGCAATCCTAATGAAGATCCTGTTTGTCTAAACATTGCAATAAAACAGTGAGTGCTTGAATATAACGCGCAGGATAAATTTTTCCATTTGTGAGAATTTAAGTGATGTATGATGATGTAAAGTGGTAAGGTGGTCCCATGAAATTGCACGGAGGTCATATTTTTGGTGGTTTCATGTGTTTGTACATTAAACAATTGCTGAGTGTTAATGTGAAGGCGGGCCTTTCATTTCAAGAGTACGTTGATTTCAAGATTAACGATTTGTATACGTTTATATTTTGTGCAGCATTCGAGTCACGAAATGTCAAAACCACCGAGCATTCGGAAACTGGAACAGTGTTTATACAAAGTGACACCCAGACACACTCCTCCAACTGTGGTACACAATGTAACCACATGGAAAAATGTCTTTTCTTTCAATTTCATGGGACTTTTAAGCCACCTTTGTCAGAAATACAAACCTTTGGAAGTCAAAGTCAATCAAGGAGAACCGTGATTGCAAGATGGCCCAAAGACCCCAGAAGAAGTTGGATGCCTGGTGGAAGAGAAAGAAAAAACCATAAGGGGGCCATACTAGTAGTTTTCAAACTTTAGACTATTTGTCACAACAGTTTTGATGCATTTTGTATTGTTTAATTTTCTTTTTTTAAGTGCTGTTGCATCCATAACATAACAGACAATTGTATCTGCTTCTATTGTCTTCAAAATAAAGAGTAATGCAGTTAAATAAGTACATAAAAATGAAAGATCAGCACCATAAAACATGTGCACATGTGTGAACACTGAAAAACACAATGTGATGCTGTCTTTCAGTGAATGACAGCAAGAACATGACATGCAAATCTCATGTGGCCTTTTGATGGTCCGACTAAAGCTTGAAAAGCACACTTCTCGGCCCCTGCAGGCACGTCACAGTGGGGTCAGAAGTCAGTGTCTTCAGCAGGGCAAATTCTGGCTGACAGAGACTGAATTGGAGCCATCTAATTGAACGGCAGACGTATTAACTGCATGCCGCTAGTCCATGATACTCCTGTAGGGCTGGGATGTGTTTTCAGAAGTGTAGAAATCTGGGTTATGTGTGTGGCATGTGCACACATGGGAAAATGTGTTGTGCTGATTGTTCTATATTAAATATCACAGGTGCTGTAGGGTTTCACCAGCTTATTATTTTTATTTTTTATATGATGTTTTTGCTTGTGCTATGGAGCAGAACTGTAAAAACACACCTCATTGCCCTCCAGTTGTCGTGTTACAGCCGCTCCTGTAACTGCTGCTGCTGCATGCCAGCTGCACGCTGCTCAGTCAGAATGACAAACCTCTGTATTGAATGGTTCCCTCCTTAATGGCTTTGCTCACTTAGGCTTGCAGACTTCCATGCCTCCATAAATTTCTGTTGTTCTCCACCCTTATTGTAAATCTTCATGGTCAGGACCACTAATAGCTAAGTCCTAATAAGATCCAGACAGGGCTCTGTTCAGTGGCCTAGTGATATAATCACATTTTTATTTGATAATCAAATAAAGGGTGAAATGAAATACTTGAAGAACGATGTGCTCTTTTTTCCCCCTCGCTGGCAGATTTTTTATTTTTTTTTATCTCTAATCTGTGTCTTGAGTTGGAGAGAGAGATTGAGTGTGTTTCCATTATGATTAATAACTGCTCTCCATTAATGGAGCATTAGTCTAACACTAAGCAGAGACCGTTAGTGACAGGGAGCCATTGAGAAAAAAACGGAGATGAGAGACGTGTGGGCAGAGTGACATCACAGAGCCACAGTCTTTAGCCTCGACATCGCGGGGGTGGATCCCTGTGGAGGAGGCGAGTCGTAAAGACCCCACTGCGTCTTGGCACAGTTTGCCAGGGATTAAGATTTGAAAAGCGGCAGCTTCACGCCGCAGAGCTTTGGCTACTGGCCAGGCTTTGTCGATGCCACACAGCCTCCTTCAGTGCAGACTATTCATTTGTATAGTGTGAATTCAATGTGGTTTGATTATTCCAAGCAATTACCAAGTGATATGGAAATGGTACAAAAGGATAAAAATGGCATTAATTTACAATTCATAAAAAAGAGAATACAATATAGATTTTTTCAGACTGAACTGAATATTATTATTGCATTTTTGGACATTTTCCAAATCCAGTCACACATCATTAATATATCATCTGGTTTTTCCAGATGTGATGAGAAACAATTTTGAAACCTTAGTGAGATTTGTATGGTGCAAATTAATAGTTGAAATTTTTCCACTTCCGACGAAAAAGGGATGCAATGAGTGATTGTTTTTATTAACAATGATTTGATGAATTGATGAGGAATTGTTTGATGTATCAACTGTCGGATAATAAAAAGAGCATCTCAATTTCCGGGAGGACAAGGTCATAACTTGAAATGTTTTTGGTTTTTTTTTAGACCAAAATCATTTCATTTACTACTACACAAAATCAGCAAATATCAAGATTGTTCAAGGTTTTAAGATAATTTTTTGGACAAATAGATATGAAAGGGCAGAGAGTGGGGGAAGACAGGAAAATTGCAGGAAATTCTCACAGGTCGGACTCGAACCGTGGACCTATTGTGTCGAGGAATAAACCTCTTTTTAAATACGGCTCCTTATGAAATGGATTACCAGGATTGTTGCACAAATGGTTTGAGCTTTAAAAAGCAATCCTGTTTTCAAGTCATCATAATGTTTCATAAAATTAAAATTAAAATTGTATTTTTAGATTTTTTTTGGGCTTGCATCAAAGGTTCTGTGGATACAAACTCAATTAAGTGAAGTTCTGTACACCAACACAACATTAAGTGGATAAAAAAAGTGTACTTTTTTTTTTTAGAGAGAGGAGTTTCAGCTCGACGTTCTAAAAAGTAGACCCTGTGATTTTCTCAGTTATTAGGCTCAGTATCCCTTATTTTGACACACGGCTTGTCAAAAATAAGTCGAGCTGGAAACTTGGCTTTTTAAGCGTCGGTGATAAATTTCTCCCACTTCCCCGAGTCAAGAGTCCTCCTCGGTTTGTCACAGAAAATCTGATTCCAATCAACATGATGTTATCGCCTCTCTCACTCCATTCCAGGCTTCATTTCTTTTCCCCGCTCTCACTTCTCCCGTTCGGATTTTTGGCCGAGGCACAAGTTATTTTAAAAAGTAATATGCTTCCTCATCATTTTTAGGCTATTTCAAGAGACATTGACACCACCCCAAAATTGGTCAGGACAATTCTGCATATTGTGTTGAGCTATGAAAGCACTTTTAGACAGATAGCCCAGCACCACTTGAGCCACCAAAGAATGAAAATTGTGGTCATAAGAAAAATAATTTTGGCTGCTGTCTTTCATTTTTCCCTGCGGCAGTTTCTAATCAACTCAGATGGAGTCCATCAAACTTTGAACAGTGGTAGGTCAGCTGTGGACGGGGTTTGGTTTTCTTAGGGGAGTTTTTTTTTTCTTCTTCTTCTTCTCTGGGTGCTGGAAAAGTAAATTGTTCAAATGTGATGGGTAAAATGGTGAGGTGTTGCCGGCCTGTCATTTTAGAGGTCTGCACACATATGGATATTGTTGAAATGCACACACTAATCTCACAATATGGAGATATTTGAGTCCCCCCGAGAACAGATCTCAAAAAGCTGAAATAGCTGTTGATGGATTTGTCACGTTCCAAAGTTTCAAAGTGTCGAAGCACTACATAATGACATATTTCAACATTTCAGCAAAGTCGATGGGAGCAGACACTTACCAGTGAGAATTTGCAGACTTGAATGTAGAGCTGCGTAACTTCTGCCTCTGTCACAGTGACCTCATGTCCTGTGCTGTGCTTGTAACTCTCCAGATAGGCCGTCAGCCAGTCCCTCTGCAGCTCCAGGCTCGGGTACAGGCTGTAGTTCACATCTTTCACACCTCAAACACAAAACACAGACACACACACACACACACACACGCGCACATGTTTGTGGAACTACTGTCGGTGTAACAATTCGACACCATGCCTAAACTAAGTGATAGTTTTTAATGTTTGCTACAGAGTTAAATCAGCTTACATTTATCACTTCAACATTACTTCTTCTACTTAATTTCTTCCCATCTGTGTAGTTTAACAAATATATATAAATACACACACACAGTATACATTGTGTCCACACATATATATATATATATATATATATATATATATATATATATATATATATATATATATATAAGGAATGAGGACTGTATTATTTTCTATAAAAATCACTGACATGAATTTCTGCAATAATTCAAAATGTTCAAAAAGTTTCAAAATGTCTGAAAAATACCATTCCCAATTTTGATGTTACACACACATATTGTCTCCTGTCTAATGTAACTTCCAGTAAGTCATCTCACTAATGTGAAAAATTTGAGGAACTTGTATTTTACTTGAGTATGTCCGTTTTGTGCCACTTTATACCTAAAATAGAAAAGATTGTACCACACTACATTTATCACACAGCTATTGTGTATAATATACAGTAGGAAACATAATAAGAATAAGATGCATAAAACTAACAGTACACCAAATATCTCCATGTCGAGCTGACACAGTTTAAAAATCTATTTATAAAGTAGTCATAGGAGTCAACATTCATAAGGGCCAGTGCTCTGCATTACATTTTTTTTTTTTGTTTTGGATTCATGCATTAAAGAGATTCAGCAGATAATATTACAGCAACATAGTATTTTTACAGAAAGGTATTGCTACTTTTAGTGTACTTTACTTACAGTGAAGGCCCCAAATACCTCCTGCACCACTGCATACATATGAACCACTTGTAGTGACATCTGTGTGTTGCAGGTGAAGGAATGGTGTTCCAGTTCTTTTTTGTTTTGACTGCATTTTAACTCTTGCTTTAAATCAGAAAGGGATGTATAGCCTATGTTGTCATTAAAAAGGCTCCAATGTAAAAACAATTGTGTGCATTTTTGTGACATCTGGCACATTCCAGTCATAATTTGGCATGGTAATTTAGGGTTTGGACCATGTTTGGAAAACGCATTCATATTTCAGACATCATCTCACTTACAACCATTTGAAGTTGGCACGTGCTGACACGAAAGCTGACGCAAATGTTCAAATGAACCCTGTCAAGCCTTGCTGTGACGCAGCTAGTACATCAAAGCTACTTGTATCACCACACAGAATAGACACTGAATACAGTTATTTGTCTTGGCAGCATCAGAAGAAGGACAGTTTCATGGTACATAATGGCAAAAAGATAAAGATTGTCAAAGAGACAGCACAAACTGGACAATGATTTTGCATACCACTTACTGTATATACAACTTCTGCTTCACTCAATATTCCCCATTAGGCATTCTTATATGAAACCGCTTTGGAAGAAAATTGAACTTCTTTTCGTCACATGACAGACCTACCAGCAAATTCATTGAAGTGATTGCCAATATCGAAGGCCTGGTAGTTGTAATCGGCGTACTCGTAGTCAATGAATTTCACCATTTCTGATGGAGGAGGTGAGGGAAAGGAAAGAAGCAGCGGTTACCAGGACAACATGTAGAACATATCTAAGGTATGGGCATAGAACTGGTGACATTCCCTCCTTTTATTCAAAGTGCAAGACCTTGTGGGACTCAAAGCACTAACAAGTCTCTTTTGACTCAGAGTCACTCTGGGCTTCATTGTTAACTAAGTAAGAGGGGCAAGGTTTTATTCTTTATATAAAATTTAAAAAAAGAAGATTGAAGACTGTGAGCTGCATTATTTCAAAAGAAACACATTCATCTACTTTAACATTAGCTTCAGTAACAGACTCAGACAGCTACAATGGAAGTATTTAGCAAAAGGAAATTCAGATTATTCAGAAATTCCAAATTCAACAGTATTCAGATGCTTTAATTGCTTCTGATTGATGCAAATCTGCCACGTGCTCACTGTATTTCTATATACATACTTCCGTATTGTATGCAACATGTTTTCCAGTGTCAGTGATGTGCACGACTGTTCCTCACCCTCTTTTTGGTTGTAGATTATGTTTTTTGTGAGGAGGTCGTTGTGGCAGAGGACAGTCGGCGAGTCAATCTGCGAGAGGTGTCTCTTCAGTGACTCCATTTCCACTGACAAAGTCTCAAAGCTGGGCACCTCTCGTAGAGCCACGGGACTGTAAGAGGTAAAACCACTAAGTTTACATTTTTTCCGCAATGGAGAAGGAAAAATTGTCTGTGAGGAATGTTTTGTGAAAGAGCGGTGTCTTTAATTCATTATTAACAATTATACTAGTGGGTGATGTTATACACCAAAGGCTGCAAAAAAGACAAGAGCTTCAGCTTTAAAGGACACATATTCTGCTCATTTTCAGGTTTCATACTTGCATTTTGGGTTTCTACTAAAACATGTTTGCATGCTTAAATGTTCAAAACATGTATTATTTTTCTAATGCTGGCTGTCTGAACACACCTTTATTCACCCTCTGTCTGAAATACGCCGTTTTAGCGCCTGTCTCTTTGAGCCATCCTCCCAAAATGCCCAGTCTGCTCTGATTGGCTTTGCAAAGGGTTAAGGTTAGAAGGTATACAGCTAAGACAACGACAGTTAAGTCTAGGCATCAAAACAAATAGTTAAGTTTAGAAAAAAAGGTCGTGGTTGGGATGAAAACACTCCCAGGCAGTGTGTGCTAATGAGCCTGCATGCGACAAAGGAAGGGGAGCCAAATCTGAATGGCTTGTTGAATCCCATGTTTTCTGAATGGGTTGTCTTATTTCACAGTTTGTGTGCTGGTAAGCCCTAAACATACCCAAATGAGTTTGTGATATGTCCCCTTAAAGATGAATCACTGAGACTGACAAATACACGACCAGTGAGTTACATAATAACCGGTAATAAGACTGGTGTTATTTATTTTGCAAACATTAAATAAAAATGAAATAAAGGTTTTAATTAAAAAGGGAGTTTGAGGTTTCCACATTTAATTAATGAATACATTTATGTTTTGTGAACACCCTCACCCTTACTTACATATCTAGCTTGTTTGTTAATGCAGCCCTGATGGCTTATTGTACTATAAAATGTGAGTTTCACACATCATACTATATATATGGACAGTGTTGGAAGTATTTTTAGATATTCTACTTGTGTAAAAGTGGCACTATGACAATGTAAAAATACTACGTACGAAGTACTTAGTAAAAGTATAGAGGTACAATCAGCAGCATTGTCAGCTTCCCGAGTTGACAACTTACATTGAGACAGTTATTTAGTTTTTCTTAAGTTTTCTGAAATGTCATGTTTAATATGCCAATGAGGCATTATCTAACCCTAACTTTTGGTGCATTTAGGAGTAATCTACTTTTCCCTTAGTCTGAAAGAAGTCATGTTATGGAAGCAAAATAGCCTAAAATCTCAAAATTGAACAGCGCATGAAAAACAATCTTTTTGGCTGTAGTGTCTCGACTTTCCGGAAAGTAACCAGTCTCGCATTGCAACACCTATCCCTTCTTGAGATTTCTTCAAAAAATGTCGCTGTTAAAGGGTTTTTTGGGGTGAGTTTTTCCAGGGGGTGTCAAACACTGTACAGTAAAGTCCCTTGATGTAAATTTGTGATTTGTGTTATGGTCTGTGTAAATAAAATTGTATATCTCAAAATTGCACCTGAGTAGAGTACTTGAGTAAATATGCATTCCACCTCTGAGCCTAGATAGTCTTCAGAAGTATGGGACATTGGAGGGACTCTTCTTAATCGACAACAAGCTAGTTAAAGGCCAGACAAAGACGAAAAGACATGTTAAAGTAACAAGAAATACATTTTAAATGGAGTATGTCTCAAGTAGTACTATTCCTACTTCCTCAAATGTCATTGTAAAGGCTAAATGTTGTTTCAGAGGGTTTCCACCCATGGTAAAACAGACGTCTTGCAATTCTTCTTAAATGTTAGTTTCAGTCGTAAAATATTGGCCTGCAGAAATCCCCATAGTTTTTTGAACATTTGACAAGGATATTGTGGTAAGGAAAGTGTGTGTACAGAGCAGCTAAGGACAAAAACATCTAAACTAAACTTGTACGAAGGGGAAAAAGAGACTTTTATGGCTCAAATGTTGGAGGGAATAAAAACGTTTGCGTGCAGGTGTGCGAATCCTACTTTGTCACAAAGTCCGCACTTTTCTTCTTGGAGCTACATGTTTGTAAACTGAAGCAGTTCAACGTGCCTCATCGAGAGGTCACATGCCTTGTTTTCACTCTGTTGATTACCCGATCTATCAAAGAAGGCACTAATGTCCTTGGACGTCAGTGCAAATTGCACCTGGAAGAAATGTTACGCAAGCATCCGTCTCCTAATTAATTTTCGTGTTTCCTTTTCAGTTGTCAGGCCACGGTAAGAGGGTCATTTAAACACTACCTATTTATTCAAGGGGGAACAAACAGATGCTCCGGTATTATACACACGTGTAGACATAATTTAGTGAGGCCTGTT
>NC_045740.1:15131576-15132889 GCF_008692095.1 Etheostoma spectabile
AACAAAAGCAGAGGAGCAGAGCCTTGTTTATCCCCGTGCCACAAAGGCTCTGCTGCCTTATACAAGTCCTCCTACACATCCTCAACAACACAAGTCATTTTTGTATCTTAACCTTCATTCACTCAGCGAATCCACTCTGTCCTGCTGTAGATGCACGGATCAAGACAGGATTGATTGAATAAAAACACATTAAGATCTAAACTACCTGCAAGCAAGTATGCAAAAAAGTATGCAAATATATATTCTTTTTTATGTAGCTGTTTCCTGCTTGAGTTTGGATCTTTTTTAATTCTTCTTTGACTTATTGTCAACTGAAATTGTGCAAAAACTGCCAATCTTAACTCCAAATTGCATTTCAGAAAATCTAGGTCTAAATGATAGCTGTCGGTGTGTTTGACTCACATCCACTTGCCTATAAGATCTGTTTTATAAAATCGACATGTATAATTCATCAATCTCCTCTCTAATATGGATAAAAACACACAGTTCAATGGTGAATCAGCCTGATTCCTTTTCAACCCATCCATTGCTTTAACTTAACAAACTGACTTTACCATAGAAATCCCACGTTTACTCGAAGTCGATGGCTAAATGAAAGACTTCCATTGACTTTAAATGGAAACCTGTCGTCTTGCCATCAGATCTTTTCCTCTCTCTTTTCTGTCCTTTTCACGAGAAACTGTACGTCAAGTACGTTCGCCTCCTGCTCCTTGTCAAGTCTCTGTAAGGTAATTAGTGGAATTTCCTCCTCTGGCGCTTCATTATCAATGTGCCTTATTTACATATGATTTCAAACACCAGCCGAGCACTGATTTTCTTCTCTCTTTTTTTGCTTTTTGCAGTTTTATATGATTTGTGGGAGTGCAAATGGGAGACGCAGCAGGGGGCCATTGGGAGACGAAGAGATTGCACTCTTGCTTTCCATTGCTTTTCTCTCTTTTCTCTCCCATCTCTGACTTCTACTGTGCACTCTCTCTCTCTGAACATTGCAGCTGCAGGAGCCTCTTGCTCTCTCTCTCTCTCTCTTTCTCTCTCTTCTTCTTCTCTGCATAAGTCTCTCTCTCTCTCTCTCTCTCTCTTTTTCTTTGCACAGCGGGTGGTTTGAGAGCTGAAGATCTCCTCTGCAGGTGCAGCCTCTTCCTGCTCTCTCTCTGCCTTTCTTTTACCATTTCCTCTGAAGATCACATTCATACCAGCCCTTATACGTTCTCAAGTACAAAAATTTCTCTGATATCTGTTTAAAACCACTTTTGCGTTGTCTCTGTCTGTGTGTGTGTGTGTGTGTGTGTGTGTGTGTGTGTGTGTGTGTGTGT
>NC_045740.1:15132902-15135151 GCF_008692095.1 Etheostoma spectabile
TGTGTGTGTGTGTGTGTGTGTGTGTGTGTGTGTGTGTGTGTGTGTGTGTGAGTGACTGGCTAGTGAACATGCAAACAGAGACACACCATACACATGCCTTTTAACCATAAATCAACCTCTTAAATCTCATCTCTTGAATCTCAAATTTATCATATACATTATAAATATTCTCTCATCATCCTTTTCTAACACTCTTTTTTATATGTCCTAATGATTGACCTTTCCCTGACCATTGTGAGTTTGTCTGTATGTCTGTGTTTGAGCAGCATTGGACTGTGTGAAGCCCCTCCATCACACGCATGTCTCACAATATAGCACCATCTATTGGGCCTCTGAATGTGGTGCAGCCTGCTTCTGTGGATGAATATTACAGCGAGTAATATCCTAAGTCATCCATATACATATTGCTTTTGTAAGAAAATATGATACACCTAAACTGTACACTGAAACATCAGGGCAAAATAAGTTCAACATTGGTCAACTTCTCATAATCTTGTTAGAGAATGTAGCTCAAGAAAGAGTCCACTACTCCTCTGTACTCCATTTCACTATATGTGCCTTATGAGGTGTATCCTTTTATGTATTATACATTTTTAAGCAGTATTATAATCTTAAATGGATATTGTCTATCTTGTAGCAACTTGGCTCAGTTCACGAGCAGGCCAAAGCAGAACATGACAACAGACCTGTGGTCTGTAGATCTGTAGTATAGTAAAGGAACCAGAAAACATAGACTAGCTGTCTGTGTCTTGTCTTACGGATTACTGACTGAACATTGGTCACACTGGCTTCTCTTTGTTTGACTTTTCTCTTTCTGAATCCAGGAAGCTAAAAACTGGCCCTTTCTTTAATGGGTGAGTCACAACGCCATGTGCTAAAATTCAAAGAAGAAACTCCAGTTGTTCACTGCCACTTAGAGATTTTGGGCCTCCCAGCTTCAGTTTGTACGGACTTCCGACCCCTCCGCTGCTTACATAAACAAGGTTGAGCGCTTCACCGATAAGGGAGAACTCTGCAGGAAGCTCGTGGCCAAGCGTCTGTTTCTTTGTACTGTCTGGAAAACCTCTCTCACCCTGTGACCCCTGTCAGAGATAATACATGGTCACTGCCACCGCGGCCACTCCCCCACCTCATCCCTCTGACCAATGACAGCTCGCAACGGCGGACTCCTTCCACATTGTGACAGAAGTGAATGTGCAACTCTGAGCATTGACTACTCAGTTACTTGAAACACAATGCATGGGTGAAGAGGAGCACTGTGGGCAAGTTTGAGAAATGTACATTTGTCATATGAAAAAAGGCTGCTGCCTAATAGATAAAGATGTGGAAAATGTTGCTGGTTTCTATCAAAGGGATGGCTGCACAAATTATCACTGAGGTATAGCCTCCCAGTGTCATCTTAATATTTGTTTTAACCTGATGTGATTTCCACCACAGTAGATAATTGACAGCTTTTTTCTCTCACACAAACATTAATGTAAGCTCTTCCTACACTGGATAGGACAATTGACCATTCACTAAGACCCGCCCCCCTCAGTCACGGACGGTGATGATGGTGGCCCAGTCTGGCTATCACCAGACAAAGCTCAATCTTTTGAGATTGAACATTAGTCTGGGCAGTCTGCTCTGTATTTTCTACTGCACAAGAAGTGTGACCAATGGGCATAGTTCAAAAACTCTTTACGTAATTGAATAGTCCTTCAACCAATCACACCAATGATCCGGGTGACGTTGACGCGACAGCTGCATCAACGAGTTTCTGCACTTCGGTGGCCGCCTTGTTGAATGTTGGATGTAAACAGAAAGCTGCTTGGTCGCTTCTCCATCGTCATTGTGTTAAACTCACCAACAGCGCGCCTGGTGGATAAGACAGCTTGTGATTGGTCCCCGCAAAATTAGAACGGATGCAGGATAGAAAGATGCGATCGCCAGCAGATTGGGCTGGATTCACCTTTTTGGTCCAAACAGTGGCCAATAGGGATTCTAACTTTGCAGTAATTTCTGAACAAATGAGTTTTTGATGTCAGACAGAAGTAGACAAAGGTCATGTCATGTTTCCATCCACACAATTTTATCTGAATTAAGTGATGTTGAATAAACAATGCCTTATGGGAACACTTAATTCGATGGAATTTCATGAATATTTACTCAAAGGAAATACGTTTGGTCTCATTGGACTTTCTCTTGAACGATTTCAAGATTTTAATTTCCGACCAGTATTTCCGCTCTGTTTGCACACATGGCGGGTG
>NC_045740.1:15135161-15135509 GCF_008692095.1 Etheostoma spectabile
CAGATGGAAGTGGACGGACGAAGAGACAAGAGACTTTTTGAATTCAATTTATCGGGAACTCGCAAAGGAAATGGCAAACAAAGGTTACGACAATCTGTGGAACGTCCTCCGGAGGAAGGCACTCAAACAGCGAGACATGTCTCAAAAAAAGAATTGTCTCGCATTAGTGCCGGAGGGCAAATAAAAGGCAAGTTGCACCTGCATCATCACAGCAATGCGTTGATAGCGTCATTGTTTCTCTTATTATAGCTTGATATGTCGCTATCAGCTGGCACATAAGCACTACTACAACACTACAACAGCCACATTGATCATTTATTGGTAGACGGCGCGATCCATTTTGTCTAG
>NC_045740.1:15135519-15153501 GCF_008692095.1 Etheostoma spectabile
TTCGCAAATGTTTGCTTGAATGTTGTGCGATGCTGTGTGAAAATGAATGGAAACACCTTAAAATGTCTAAAATCAATTTGAAATACCAATTTGATCTCAAACCAGCATGTGACGTCATTACGCAGGTCTTAATTTAAGTTTTTTTTACCAAACGTTTTTAATCTTCTAAACGGATCCTAACTATGCCTTTGATGGCCACTGTATATACATGATATTGGGAGTCTAAAGATGCATTTTCCAGGGAGAAAGTCAGAATCCCGGCTCCCACACTGTGGGAAATACTACACAGTTGATGGGCCAGTTGAGCTCTTTTTTAAAAAATAACAAGTCATCGGCTAATGTTGTGCTCTTTGGCCTTTAAAGTAATGCTTGAATAGATTAGTACTGTTGGTATTAAGCTTGACTGCCAAGTGTACTGTTTTAAGTTTATGTGAGAGCAGACAGACACCGTAAAATCCAGTCCTTACCCATTTTCTCTGTTTTTAGTTTCCGAAAGGCCACAAATCCAAAGCTTTAAGTTAATTTCTGACCAAGCCGAAGCACCCACAGAATGCCTTTTTGGTTGACTCTAGTGCCTCTCTGTTGTGATTGTAGGCCAAAGTAAACCCCTAAACCTAAACATGCATGTGGTAGATGTAGTCTTCAGAAAGACTGCCAATGTCCATCAAAATCAAAATCGGTCATACAGTTGCACAGTCATGCTCAATTTCATATCTGCAACATCAAATAGTGTACAATAGTTCTAGCAAAGGTTGCAAGTGGTCGGTGTCATCTACTAAACATTCCCATTAGCCCAACAAGTCACTGACAACTTGTCTCACATTGCCAGACCTTCGTCCACAACACTGCGGGGGAGGGTCTGGCTTGTCCACACAGCAATCCGTTAAGAGAGAAAAACGTGCTTTAGTGTATTGGCATTTCTTTAAACCAATCACAATCATCTTGTGCGGTGCTAAATGACAAGTGGAGCCATGGTGCCGCTGTAAATTGCCTCGGGAAGGAACTTGTTTTGGTGGAGCAAGTGTACGTTCAAAGGTTGTATTCGTTGTGCAACAGAAACCTCAGATTGGACAGATAGTTAAAAATTACAACACAAAGAAAGCGGAAGGTAATGGACATCTTAAAAAAAAAAAAAAAAACTCCAAAGAGAGTCTGGCTGAATTTCCGGCAGAACGAGAGCAATCCTGGGCGTGGAACGTCAAGGACATAGACTGTTGCTGTAAAAAAAAAAAATCAACTCTCCAGACTTCATTTATAGTGAAAAACTGAGTTTGCAAGATGTAGTTTGGCTTTGCAAAGCTGCTCTGGAGCAATGTAGTCATTACTCGCTCTGATGCTGCTGCTCATGGCCAACTGTGTTGAGGAAATGCGTTGAGATGACTACGATATCGCAAATACATTGAGATGATATTGTCGAGAGTTGTACCTTTTTGTGCAGCGCTGCTTAGCTGGGCTACTGCTCTGCACCAGCGTGAGAAAGTGGGACATTTTTGTCCAGAGAAGAGGTTCAACAGGCAGAGCACATTTTGGCTGGATGGAGTGGATTCTCCCCATCTCTGCTGCGATCAATCTGCAGAGAGAAAACATTTTCTTAGATGAGCCTGGCTGACGCTGTTATTGCACAAACAACAGTTATCAGAGTAGAAACACAACTCCCTTTCCATTAAGCGCTCTTATCTTGTTCTTCTTTTTCCAAAAAAACGTGACCTTTTGACTACTTGAATGCTCGTTCTTGAGGCATCTTAGCGGTGACATAAAGTTTTCTGGGTATTCCCCAGAGAGGTTATCAGGCAGAGCAAGGTTGATTGATGTGTATCGTGGCCCTGGCTGTTTAGCCTTGGCTGGTTGTGTTGTGTCCTACTGTCCTATGGTGAGAATAATGTTGCTGGCCTGTAACCATGTGGGTTGATGAACGAGACCGGGGGCGTGACTAAACAACGTTGCTCAACATATATACACATGACCTCTAACAATCACTAACTGTTTCCTTAGAAAACAAGCTGTCGAGGTTTTATATTACTCTCAGTAAACCTGTTAAGGTTATACAGCTTGACCAGTGAATGGACCTGGAAATAATAGCCACTGGCATTACTTTTTTTTACCCCTTTTTTGTGCTTTTCCATGATACTGATATTGTATAGCCAGTCTTCACATTAAATGTGTGTGTGTGTGTGGATTCATTAACTGCCATATTTTGTCTTGACTTTTAAAATTGAAAATTCAAATAAATGGCCTTGTTGAAAAATATATTTGCATGTAGTTATGCTACATCATTACAGTCGCAGGTCATTATGAAGACTGAACACATTAATGATGTGATAATAACTGAACAAACAAGAAACCTTTGTTTCTTAAAATAGAAATTAATAGAAAGTCGAATGAAGGAAATTTTACAGCCAAACCTTTCAAAATAAATACATATTTTAAACAGTGTTAGTGAATGTTCAAATGTGTCCTGGGTTTGACAGAAAGATATATATATACATGTATATTTAATTAATTGCATGCTTTTCAAAATAGCTTTTTCTTAGATTGCTTTTTGTTTTGACAAATGGAAACCTGTTGTCAGAAGAACTAATAATATAGGCAAACAAAGTGGTAAGGCTGATACTTATACAGTTTTTGAAAAGTCTGCAACATGAGCATGACTTCAAATTCAATTTTTCAACAATAAATTCCGAAAAAATGCTAAAATTCTCATCACCTTTTATTCCCTTCATGACCAAATAGCTACACTGGATGATAATCAACATATTGTCGTTTCCAGCAATGAATGTGGAAACTCTGGAAATGTGAACCATGACATTCCCCAAAAAAGCAGATAACTACTCTTGGTACCCCGTCTCTGATCAAATCAACTTTACAAAAGAAATCAATGAAAATGTGAAAGCTGTTCTGGCAGAGACCTGTAGATGGATGGTTGTCGCAGCAGCTCATCATCCAGCACTGTTCCTCTAACAAACTCGTAGCATATGCCATTCTGGAAGCTGCAGTAGATCTGTGGACCGCACCCGTGGGCGTGGAAGACCTGGAACATCTCCACCTCCCGGTCCCTGTTCACGTAGAGCTCCGTCATTTTGCCGTACAGTCGCACCAGAACACAACCGGGCTCCTGGAGAGAGACCACGTAGCATCCAATAAGCTGGTTGGTGATGCCTTCTGTGAATTTCTGAAAGGACAGGAAATCAACTCAGAAAAATTTAAAATCAGCTTCTTAGCAGTACACAAAGAGTCAATAACACTAAAATCAACACTGGCTTTCTACAACATTTTAAAAAGGAGCTTGTGTGTAACTTAACAGATAACATTGATAACATGACACAACCACTTAAAAAAAAAAAACATGTTTTTTGTGATAGCATTCATGATATTACTGACATGTGGACAAAATGATCACACATGCAATAGTCTTTTGGAGTTTTATAGTCTGTATCGACAATGTTTTAAATTGCGGTATTGTTCAGGTGCCTGCCAAAAAATACGCCAGATGTTCCTCATTTCAGCCAGATGATCGTTACCTTAAACTTTCCCAATGCTGACATTCTAGACCCTAGATTCATTAAGGAACAATGGTTAACTTCTCCTTAGATCTCTGCAGGATAAATCCAGACGGCTAGCTAAATCATCTGTCCAATCTGAGTTTTCTGTTGTACAACTAAAACGTACACATGTTCCACCAAAACAAGTTCCTTCCCGAGTTTGTTTTGCAGAGGCACCGTTGCTCCGTAAACCAGAGCACGTTTCTCTCCCATGCCGAACTGCTGTGTGGACCAGCCAGACCCCCCTCCACAGCGCTTTGGATGAAGGTCTGGCAATGTGAGACTAGTGTTTGTATAACAGGCAGTCACATCATTATTCTGTAACTATTAGGTAAGTGAATAACGTGCAAAGTGTAATGGGTCACTCCACTAAACCTCAGACTGAGTTACAGTGTGTCCATGTCAATGTTGGACTAATCACTCTGAACAAGGTTGCGCTCAGCTTCAGAATGTAAATAGAAGCAATATGTTTAGTCTCGGGATTTCAACTTTTTGTACCATATCAATTTACAGGCTGCTAATTTACCACCGTTTTGGCTCATTTACCTAACATTTTAAACCGACCTTCCATTAAAGACACAGTTTGTGGAAAATAATAAACTTTAGAAACAAAGAGATAATTTGTCAGCTTTTGTTAATTTGTGTACTGGAAAAGAAACTTGAGAAAATAATTGTGACTTTTGAATCACAACACATTTGATCTAAATATCTAAAGACCCTCACAGACGGTAACATGGCACCACAGTGTGTAAAACATGGAATGAAACGTGGAATAGGTTTTAAGATCTTAAAAATAGTGAAAATAGCAAAACCACAGTGTAAAGATACTAAGCAATACCACAAGTAAGTAAGAGTATTACTTCAAAAGTCTAAAATATATATATATACTTACTCATGTTTGTATATTTTAAAATTGTCAAAGTGGCACTAAATATGAACCTTTTTGTAGTTTAGTCTTTTTCATATTGTCAAATCAACCAATTATATGTTCACATGGAAAATCCTGAAAATCCTGAAAAGTAACTGGTAACTCTGGCTGTGACAATTTCCCTCTGAAATAAAATGGAGTAGAAGAATAAAGTCACATAACATTAAAATAAGTAAGTAAATACTTGGTTACATTCCACCACTGAGAATTAGTTAGTTATGCCATTAATACACTCTAATTGACAAAGATGGGTCCTGAATTATTAACAAATGTTGTGGTCCTGTCTTGTAGAGTGGACTACGTATCAAAAAAATAAATAATGTAAAATTGATCTGGCATAGAGAAAAAACGATACAGGTAGGCTATGAGCATGCGACAGAAGCTAAATGACAGATGTAGATGTACAGCTGTGGACAGCTGCAGTCTGAACTTGGTGCTGGAAGTTGAACGATCACACTCCCAGCACTATGTGTACACAACCATACCACAGTGACCACTGTTTGCTTGAAAAGACCCCATCGGACATTTGTTGTAATTCAGTGGTTTCTCAAAGTCTCTCATTCTCTGCTACAGTCTCCACAGCAGAGCCTCAGATGGGCCCAGCACACAACAGCTTTTCATCTAGATGGAAAGTGAACAAACATGCCCACCTTGATATCTGATCAAGTATTTATAAAGTGGATGGAAGGCCACTTGGATACTTTCCACATGGCTTTTGTTTCCAGACTCTCTTTGTTTTGGATTTTCACATATCTTTACATGAAAGTTGGTAAAATGTTCTTGTTTAATGCGTTTTATGTGTTATTGTCATTTGAATACACACTGTTCATAGCACTTCTTAAAGTCATTTCTGTAGACAGAGAAATGCAGAGTACAGCAGGTGTATCTGATGTGCTAAAGTGCTCCAACAAGCCATGCAAATACTAAATAAATAATAAAGTGCATGTAAAGCATTCAAAATGGCTTTGAGTTGGAGCTGTTGTTTAATGTGTCAAAAAAAAGATTACAAAATGTGTCAGAGGAAGGAATAAAAACAAGAGCAGTACGAAACACACTAGGATGAAATACCAGACACGACAGAAAGAAAGAAAAACAGTGTAACAGTAGGAATTATCTCCCATTTCCTTATATATTTTATAGTGTATGGTCCAAAAAAGAACACAATACATCATTAAAGGGACTGTTGGACTCTAGGGGCTGAAGTGAAACATCCAGTCCTTTATGTACACTACTGGACCTGGTGTAGATTGAGAGGTCACCCACCCAATGTGCTGTCACATAACAAACATAAACCCCATTTCTGCGAAAGATTGGACCTTGTGTTTGCACATGGGACCAGAATAGGATTGCCCTGTTCTGAACAGATGCTCTGACAACACTGCACATCTGTTCCCAGGGTTAATATATAATAAAAACATCTACTTTTGTTGTCCAGAACCTTGGCTTTTCTGCTGGTTTTATACATTTGTCTTTTTTTATGATGCCATGACAGTGGTGGTTCTACATTGAATTACACCCAGAGCAAGAGACCACCTTCAAGCTCAAAAAAAAAGAAAGAAATTTTTTTTTGCAGAATTACTATATCATACTGTATATTTAAAGTTCTGATTACTTATACTGTCATAATTTATACAGAATTGTGTTAATTGTCTTTTGAAAATGTTGGAGGTGGAGATTGTTTACCTTAAAATATGTTTCTACCATAGTTAAATAACTGGATTTTCTTAAATGTGTTTTTTGAAATGTCTATATCTAATGAAGGATTTGTGCAATTGAGAATATAATTTTCTCTTTCACTTAGGTTGTTTATATATATATATATATATATATATATATATATATATATATATAATATATATAAATGACACACTAGATCAGTCAGATGTCAGAGTCGATGTACAAAGTGTAACAATAATAAATATCAAGATAACATGCAAATATAGTATAGATAAACATTCTTACATCACACAAATTTAAAAAGACACTTAAGAGAATCTAGTCATTACACTATTGCACTAAGAACTGTGTAACATTTCAGTTTTGTGTTACATTTATCACCATGTATGTTTTTACTTCATCTGTTACATAAAGGGCTTTAATTTGGGTTTTTTTTTTTAAAGAAAAAGAAAATTGTCAGCAGGTTGTACTTTAGACATAGTCACAACTTTCCATTTTAAAGCACTTACATGGCTATAATTCTATATTTATGTTAGTCATTATGTCAACATATCCCATGCAAAGACCAAAACCAACTGTGTTAGCCCGTCTCTCAACACTGACTTCTCCAGCCTGTGGCTTTCCTTTTTTGGCCTGTTAGTTCCTACTAGACGCAAGCCTTTAAAAACACATCTCAAATATACTTCTTTTTTAAAGCTAAATAATGCCCTAAAACAGATGGGCTCTGTTGTTTTTAGCATATGTTAATCTAGACAGAGGAAATAACCATTTAGCTGCAAATTTGGTGTGCTAGTGAGTATTTAGAGCAGCAGGTGTATGTGGGATCCACACAATATACAGTTTATGTTCATTGTAATAATGGAACACTGTATGGGCTATGCTATTTAGAATAGATTTCTTCCGTGTATTGTCACTCAGTATTATCAATCATTATTATCAGTATGCAAATGTACAGTTGTGTGGTTTACTATTTTTAAGACTTTTTATTTTCAAGATTTTCAAAACAACTGCTCATCTTCATACGACAAAACTAAAAACTAAAAACCAAACCACTGATATTCTCTCTCTCACACACACACACACACACACACACACACACACACACACACACACACACACACACACACACACACACACCACACACACACACACACACACACACACCACACACACACACACCACCACAGGTGTTTTAACTTGTCTTGGCTGATTGTGAAGGCAACAGGCAGCATGCTGGACAAGCCAATTTGAGCACAGCCAATCACAGAGGAGTAAGCAGCCCTGCTAACAGGTGCATGCCTGGTCAATGCAGGCCCACACAGTCCTGAGAAAGAGTCTTCTCAGCCTGAGACAGAGAACACCTGTGGGGAGTTAGTACATGAGCACTAGCAGGTGTGTGTTTAATTAAAGGGGAACTGCAGTTTTTTTTCAACCTGGACCCTATTTTCCTTTTTTTTTTTTTTGTCTACGTGACTGATGGGAACAACAATCTTTGACATTTCCAGTTTTAAGCAATATTGCTGCAGTCAACAGTTGCAAAACAAGCTATAATGTAAGTCAATAGGCCAATTATCCAGCTTGTATTTACCTTCACAAAAGTGCTAGTTTTGCCACCGACAGGCTCAGATGAATATCCTGAGTGTCTGACAACATTATGGAAAAGATTTCTAAGGAGGCCGACCTTACTGTTAAAGAGTAAGATCCTTTTTTAACATAAAAACATCTTCGAAGTTGCATTCGCTAAACCCACCAGACTCCATGTAATAAAACAGTAATTTTAGCATTGTAAAATACAATTCATTCAAAGTTGACAAAAACAAAATGAAACTATGAAAAGCCGTTTGGGGTCATCTTTCCACTTTTTCAACCATCACAACTCTAGTTCCTTAAACTGTACGGATCAGTTGACCAGCCATGGTTTGGAGCTCAAACTATTTTGATAAAAGGTTTATTAAAACAAGACAACAACAACTTCATCCTTATCTATGTTGCCTAAGAGAGAGAGAGGAAGCATTTGGTCTTATTTGTGCAATTACAGAAGGAAGAGAGATATGGAGTTGTGTGTGGCTGGAAAATGCAATACAACGTGCATACAATATGGTCTGTCCGTTCTGCAGCAAAATTCCATTTTTTATTACAGCAATTTCAGTCAAGACTGCAGTTTGTAAAATACTACTCCAAAAATATATTTTTTTTAAAGTTCACCACACTTTATAAAGGTTCTTTTGAAAGTAGCCATGATGGAAATCATATTGTGGAACGGAAAGAGTGAAACAAAAAACAAAACGGCATAAATTCAGTGTTATATCCACGGAGAACACAAGAACCTCATCACAAGTCTACACTTTTACAGATTGTATGTTCTATGAAAATTAGTGTGGGAGAGAAAATATTAAATTTAAAAATGTATCTTCTCCACGTATTTGCTTCTTCGTCTGTGCAGTTTTTTTTCAAACCGACCAAATGGAAAGGACTATTTACAAATGTCACAGTGACATCCATGATGCTGTGACAATGTCAATGACAGATCCAATTGAGATGTCATGTGACATAATAATGTGGCATATGACATCTGAGTTAGGGTTGCACAGTCGGTATGGATGCAGTAATTTAAAGTGAGATTTGAATGTGAACTTACTGGAAAATAGGGTTAGATATCAAAACACAAACATTCACTTGCCTTCATCTGAATGTTTTGTGCCTTCCAAAGAGGACGCAGTCTGCTGAGGAGATCCAGGATGCCTCTACGAGGTTCATGCTCATCAATATTGAGGTCCACATGGAGAAGCTGATTCCCAGCACCAGCACACCTATTGTCCATTTTTCTTTAACAATGCAGATGTAAAGTTTGAGTTTTTATTTTCAAAAAGAACTTGTTCAAAAACCTTTGGACCAAAGTCCTACTCTGTTCAAAGACCATCAAAACTGCAAAACTGGTGCCACTTGGATCAAAATTCTGGAAAGCCAAATGTGGGTTTAATCTTGAGACTAGAAAAAGATTGTCTGAACAATCCAAGAGCCATCAGTAGTATTTGTAGATCACTGAAATTGTCCACTTGTGTGTCCAGTGACTCAGCAATCCAGCTTGCTTATCAGGGGCCAATGTTCCTGTGGGTATCTTCAGCCCCACTCCTGCAGAGTTTACACATTAACCACCGGTGCCAGGAGGCCCGGTGAGTGTTAAACATAATTCAACAAGAAAAATGTCAGATTTTAAAACACAATGTATAAGGTGTGATGATGTAATGTTTGTGCTTCAGTAAACCTCTTTAATGTGCGTTCAAACATGGATTGTGCTGTATCAGTCCTTCCGAGGCCCAGCTAATAGGAAAATGCCTGTTTATAGAATATTACTTAATATAATGTGATAAAAAAAAATATTTCACACAAAAATCGGGACAAAAAACTTTCACTGTACTTGAAATGACTACATAAATAAGTGTCAAATGAGTTGCAACACAAGCAGAAAAAAGGCCTGGAATTAATTAACTTTTCATTACGGGATGTCTGTAATCCATTCAAACAGACGCCAGTAAGTGCTGTCAGCCACAAAGACACAACACTTGTGTCCAAATTGAGCTCAGCGTATTTTCTCTCTAAAAACTGAGATCTCTTCGCAGTCAATTTCAGCACAGCTCTCTGACACGCGCTGCCCCGCCACGCTGTTCTAATGTTAAAATGGAGCATGCTGCAAACATCACTGCAGCAAGTTGAATTTCATTCAAGCTGAAAAACAAAACAAAAATAGGCACACGACAAAAATCCAGCCTATAAGATGGCTTTTGATTTTGTAAATCATTTTCAGATGCATTACATTTGGCTAAACCGGCAAAGACTTTGAATGGGTGGAGTCCATTGTCTGACCCAAGTCACCGTGTAATCCCGAGGACCCATTTAAATATCACAGAATGAGTTCATTCAAACATGACCTTTCATGCTAGCTCAATGCCATGGAACATTTCAACATGATCACACTGTAAACACAAAACGAATTTCATAAACATTGGAGCAGCATGTTTTCAGTCTGTTAAATTATTTAGATGTTGTGCCAATGTTTACCATTTTGCATCATTGCAGTAATTGCCTAGAAGTCACAAATGTGGTGATCATCTCAAACCGAATACTTTGCAAGCTTTTAGACGAAAATGAAATTCACTTGCCATCAAAGAGAGTCTCATCATCAAAGATGTTGTGTATTGAAAGAGAGATGAGTGTCTTGATTAAAAATGTAATGGTCAGGCGGTAGAACAGAGTAGTGGAGTGAGTATTTGTGTTACTGCAAGGCAAGGCAAGGCCATGCTACTGCATGTAGCTCTCAAGTAAAGCTCAACAAATGGGCTGGGAGAAAAAAGAAAGATGACACACACAATAGCCCAGGCATGAAAAGATAGATCAGACAGATTTACTTACTGTATGTCTGGCTTCTCTCTTCTTTCTTGTTCCTTGTTATTGTAAGAACGGAAAATGTTGGCATTAACCTTTGAGCCTTGGAAATGAGTCAATTTATGAAAGAATCAACCCAGTAGCAGTTGTGTTGGAGACTAAATGAAAGAGTACCAAAACTGAGTTAATGTTGATGGAGTTTCACTTCTTGAAATTAGTCTTTTTCACTCAAGTCCTTAAATCAATGGGACCATGAGAAAATCTGTTAAGCAAAATGGAAAATAGATGAGGACGTCATTATTTATAGATGCTTTTTTTGTTGCTGATAAAAGATTTTATGCCTTCATTTTTACTTCTAATGGAAACCGCTACAAAGCCTTTCCAAGATCTCTGGATAAAGAATCGATTTCATGCAGGCATTACACTCAAAACCATGAGTGTGGGTAGGCTGTTCTCAAGAACTATTTGTACAAATAGCCACGAAAAGTAATGCACTGTATTTGTACATATACCATGTATTTCTTACTGTAATCCCTACGTTTAAGATTGCTGTAAGGCGGCGCTCTTGACCGTCCGTTGTAATACTGAACCGAGGACGTAGTATAAGACCACAAAATAGATGTTTGTGTCCTGGAAGTACTGCTTAAGGGGACTGGTGTTTTAACCCAAACCACAAAGTCTTTTCCAGTCTTAACTAGTTTTAGAGCCTAAACTTAACTGTCACGACCGCTGTATCAGCCATATCACAGGCACCTTTTGGTGGCTAAACTTAACAGTCACATATGCCTAACGGTGACTGGTCACCGTCATTTCGTAAAATATTACATACAAATTGTTGGCCATACGTTTTTGCACATTATTGTTACACTATAAACACTATAAACTGTGATTGTTTGCTCTCGTTGTCTAGGTTTTTATCAGAGATTGGTTATATTGTACATTGTGATTTGATGACCTAAATGATTGACAGTGTGAGCGCGGAATTCCTGCCGGTAACCCGGTTCATCTAGTGTACACTAATACACTTCAACAAAACTCAACATACATGGAGGAAAGTGAAATCCGTCCATTCACTCAGAAAAGCGGTCAACTGGCTAGGCAGTCTGTCTCCTCTAGCATCTCCCCCAGACCCGATAGCCCTGTTTCATTTCAATTGGATTATAATGTGACAATAGCACGCAAACCCATTGGTAGTCATGATGGCACTAGAGGCTAAAAGTCATGGGATCATCAACGTCAATATGATTCATCCCCTGGTTACAATTAATGTCTACACCATATATCATGGCAATCCATCCAATGGTTGTCGAGATATTTCACTAAATAGGTGAAAGCTTTGTCCCGTTGGTGGCACCAGATGAAAAATCAAGAGATCAACAAAAATTATTATGATTCATCATGTAGGCACCACGAATTTCTGTACCTAATCTAATGCAACTTCATGGTGGAACTAGAAGAGAATAGCATCTTTACTTAGGTAAATTTAAGTGTGTGGAATATAAATTGAATCATGTTTTTTTTCAGAGATTGGTTACATCGTACATTATGATTGATTCCGCTGAATGACTGACCACCTACGTCGGCGAAGTGTTTGAAGCGTGTGGATTTTAAATAGAATCTATGTGATGTTTGGAGATTCAACTTAAAAACTGTACACGGAATAAGAAAAATGGGAGTTGTTTTTTTGGGCCCCAAATATCCAACAATTGATAAAATGTATGTTTGACACATGAAATCGTACGATGTTCAATGCAGTGAAATGTTTACCCATCAGCTCCTTTGACTTTGTGCATGACTCATCATAAAGCAGAACGTGGCTGCCGGATCGGCACACAGAGGAAAAGGCCCCCTGGTTGAATGGTGCCGGCACGCCAGGATCCAGCCAAGTCTTGACGAAGAAACATCACAGCTCCCAACATCTTCATGTCACAAAGGTTTAAAACCTATACTGGTACTTAAGACAACAAAGATATAAAATTTGTGTGAAATAGGGACACAGCCATTTATTGTATTGAAGCAATGCAATTGAAGTAAAGAAATCAAGACACCCGTCTAAAATTCCTTTTACCTATTCAATTACTAAAGAACCGTTAAGGGGCGTGGCAGTGTATAAAGGATACCATCCGTCTTTCAATACCAAGAACTTTAGCTTTATTTTGTATTTGATGAATTGGGAGGAAAATTGAAAGAGATCACACTTAAAATGTTTTGTATGTGTGTTGTTAATACATTCTTACGAATAAAAAATCTTGAAGTTCTCAATAATTCTTCACTTCAAAGAAACGCTAACTGAGAGCTAACTGTTCTAGAAAGACTCTTTCTAATGGCAGAATGGTTATTAAATACAGAAGAAGAGTGTGAATGTAGAAGTAGGTTGTGTGTGTTTGTTTCAGTGTTGTATTAATGCTGCGTTCCAGGCAACCAGTGGCTTGTGTTTTCACAACCCTCTCCTCCTGAAAGTGCCCTGGAACGGCAGTCAAACCCTTACTTGCCCGAACTTACTATTTGGGAACTTGTGTCAGATCGTTGTATTCCCAGTTACAGTTTTTTAGGTAATGTTTAGTTATTTATTTCTGTAATACATACAGAATACTAAATTATTTTTAGGTAAACTCTTAATTAAAAGGTGACCCCATATAAAGAAATGTTGTATTAATACCAATAATATAATACTAAAACAACTGCTAATGTGAGATGCTAATGTGTTTAGAAAAATTACACATGGCAACCTGAATAAAAATAATAAGATTAAAAATGCAAATACCGTTATTATACTTGCATTCAAGATATTTCCAAAATGGTGACTTTATAATAGCATTTTTGATAAATTGTTTAATTGTATACATCAAAATTACTTCATCAACTGTCTTAACAATTTTAAGTTTATTAGATTTTTTGATCTGAGACAGTGCACATTAATCAACACTTAAGTTTCCGCCTCAATGTAAATGCAACTGAGTTAAGGTTATAACAGTTGTATGCTAATTGTCATGTCGTCCCTGGGCAGGTTATTACAAAGAGTGTAATCAATGCAATGCTTCATCAACCACTACAGTAAAACACAGCACAATACAGTTCAATAAAATACATAAATATAACTGTGTCCTTCGCAATGCAACACAAAATACCGTGGCTCCTTTCTTCATCAAGCTTCTTGCTGTCTTTCAGAAGTTTTTGAAAAGAGAAAATTTCCTTTTATTACAAGGCAAACAGTTGTTGGTGTTCTTTGTCAGACAGCTCTTTGAAGAGAAAAAGAGAGAGGGAGCTACGCAGACATTTAACCTTTTTATATAGTCTCACAATTGGGGCTCTCAAGGCCTTTCATTTATGAAGTTCCTGTGGAAAAATCAGGGAGCTTGGACTCATTACATCTACCGGTACAGTATATTTATATTTCAGCTCCAATCAAAGCTAGCCAATATGCCATCCCTATGTATTTTCTCCTCTGAGCCCTGCCTCCCCACTATAATTTCCACCGACATTTTGTGTGCAAATGCAGTAATAGACACATTTATCACATCAAAAGGGATTCAATTTTCTTTTCAATCATCCACCGGTATGAATAGCGCCACATCCTCTGCGGCCAACAATGAGGGGCCATTACCATGAGCCAGAGGATGGCTTCGCCTTCTCTATGCATTCAAGGGGAAAGTGTGTCAAACTGTTTGCTGACGCTAACGTTTGTTCTAGGCAAATGGAGACAGCTTTCAGACAGGTTAGTGTCCAATTTTATTGTCAGACAAAATGTCATTTTTGTTTGGGGCCGCTGTAATCATTGGGCTCAGACACCGGTGTTCCTCGACAGTAAACCCGGCAGTTAGTCCATTTAATACTCTAACTCTCATGTCAGTAACACATTGCCAAGTCCAGACATGACACCCGCTGTCTCCTCATTATGTGAAGAGGGTGACATGAGGGATTCAGGCTTCAACCCTCGGGAAGGGGTGGGGGGGGTTAGGGGCTGATTGCCCGACACATTGTTGATCTACATGTGGAAAGTAAATACTTTGCAACTGCAATTAATTGTCCCCTTGCACTGACAACTCAGAGATGGGGACGGGATGTTGTCTGTCAGATTTATTTGCACTGACGTGCAACCCGTGCACTGTACGTCATTTAACTGACATTTACTGCTGCACTTCAGGCCTGCGCTGATTAAGCTGCAGGTTTGTGAAGTCAAAAATATCTTCCGTCAGTACCGTACAACATTGTTGCTTATTTATAGTTTGGGGAGTTTTGCTCAGAATTAATAATGCAAAAATTAAACATGCGCTCACATACAACTGCAAAGTTTTAATTTTGACAAATACGTTTTGGGGTTTGGTTAACGCTAATGTATCTATAAAATACAACATATACAATATCAGATGGTGTCAGGGATTGATTTCCAAAAAACCCCAGTCAAGATGATGACAGGTTTTCAATGTTTGACTTTAACCAGCTAAAGGAAAGTAAAGTGCCGAATTGTAACTTGCTGATTCATAATAATCTATGGACTTTTAAGCAAGTAAGGATCTTTTTTTTTTAAACTCACATTATTATTATTTTTTTTGTCTTTACTAGAATTGTTGTCTGTGTATTCCAATTAGTTTTTTTACTCTTAATGTTTGAGTCAGTAGTGTTGAGCAAGTAGTGTCTTGCTCAGTGTCCCTGAGCAAGTCACTGAACCCCAAGTTGCGCCCCGGACACTGTCTGGATAGCTGTCCACTGCATCCTAATACTTAGGATGGGTTAAACGCGGTAATAGAATTTCACTACATTGTACTGTATTCATATGACGATTAAGAATAAAGTTTGATTCTGACTTTTACATAAACTATAGAGTGACAAGTGTCATGGCATGAGTAGTCAGGAAAACCATTTTAGTTTGATAATGCCATTTTTAAAGGCTTTTTATTTAATTTTGGATGATTATACTTGGCTTGCATTTCACTAGTTGCTTACAATTGTGTTTTGTCCATCGGTTACTTTGTCCCTCTGTCATTTCATCCCCTCTACCATATAAGACACGACTATGCTGATTATATTATTAATACTACACTCTGTATTGGGTATTTTAGTCCCTGAGCAAAAGTTCATGTTTTCCAAACTACTGTCGCTCTGTACAAAGCTTTCATGTTTTGTAGTAAACAAATGAATTAATAGTTTTACATGTCTCTGATTATTCGAAGGATTTTAAAACCCCAAATGCTTCCAAAGCATTACTTTTGTTGACTTAATTCTATAAAATAAAGCATTTAAGGATCAAACCGTTGCCAGTGTCGGCACCAACACGCCCATTTTTGCAGAAAGCGTCTCTGCTGCGTTTTCTGTCATCTCCTGCCACGGCTTATACATGGTCGCTCGCTGCCAAACCACCCGAGCCACAGCTGATGAGGTCATGCATGCAGCCAGCACCGGACGGGCCCTGAAAGCTCTGCTTAATCTGATATCATTGGCACAGAGACGCTTAACCAGCTCCATCTCTAACCACACTATTTTGGGGTCTTCACCGTCCAACAATGCTGTCTTGTCTTGTGCCTGCGCGGATTCGTAGGGGCCACTCGTAAAGCTAAATCATTCTCAAGTTTTACGTTTGAAGTCTATAGAGGGCTTGTGCTTGTGGGGCCGTTTGCAAGGAGCAGTGCGGTGGTTGGGACAAGGTTTATAGAGCATGGCGGCATTGGCGGTAACGCTGAAACGATCTCGAAACGAAGAATGGGCCACGAAACCACGTCAGCACATAAGGCAGAGGTAGCCCATTTACTTTTATGTTAAGTGGAGTGTTTTCTAGTTGTGGTCTGGCTACCGAATGATGTTGGAAGTTGAGGAAATGAACAATTATTCTCTGGATTGAGACCCTGCAAACTAGAAAAAAAAGAAAGAAAAATAAAAAAAAAACATTTCTTATTAATGACACATTGATAATGATAAATAATGCAGTGTGAAGATGCGAGATGTGAGGATTTATCTGAATGCCTGATTTATTTCACGGGCTGAAATGAGCAACAGCAGCTGGGGATGATATTTAAAATACAGTAAAGCTCACGTATCCAGTCACATATGTTCACATTCTGTCTTTCTCCATTAAATATGTATTGCATAGGCTCGGGCCTCTGACCTTGGCTTGGGAGAGAGCTCGCATCATTTCATCTGGATATAAAAAAGAGACACTGCCAGCAATTATAGCATGTTAATTACATATTCACTTTCATCTGCGAGAAAATCACAAAGATATGCGCTCAATGCTGCTGTTGGGTCTCTTTTGATGGGGTGGGGGATGAAAAACAACTGTCAAGTGTCTGGTCTAGTTTAGTCCTGTCTGGTTCTATCTACCTCCTGTCCTCACCTGTTTTGGTTACGATTGCTGCTCTTTTTAATCTCTTCAAAAATACGTGAAATTGGTGTGACATATTGGAAAAAAAGGGGGGATATGTGAAAGAATTACTCTTAAATATACTGTAACATCTGTGAGGAAACATCGGCCTTTTTGAAAACACACACACACGCACGATTAAACACACACTTGCTTCCCCTCTTGAAGAAAGCCTCTTCATTCTGTCTACAAGTATCTCTAACAGAGAAGGCCAGACCAGCGGCTGTAATTTCCCCTGTCAGGGTATATGAGGAGGAGGTGGAGGGCTTTGACAAACACTCTATCCCCCCCCCCCCCCCCCCCCCCCCCCATCTGTGTGTCAAAGAGCAATTTACATAAAGATGGTAATGTTGCTGCCGTGTCAGATCGGAGGGCAGCAGCGCGGAAGAGTACAGCAAAGGAGTCAGCGGCTTCAGCACAAGGACAGAGGGTTTTTTTACTGGATAAATGGAATTAAGTCTGCATGGAGCTATTTTACAGAGCAATTACAGAAAGGAACATAAATAAAAATCAGGGATTTGAAGTTTAATGTACCCAATAAAAGATGGAAATGTTATCTGGTCATCTGAACATGTGAGGTGTTTGTTTTAGCAAGGTTTTTTTTTTTTTTTATAAGGATATGAATACAGAGTTGAGAAGCTTAAATCAAAGCCGAAAGGCAAAGTTGTAATCCTTGACAGCCATCTTTGTCACAAAGTTATGGAGCGAGATTTGTTTCTTTATTACATGGGAGAAAATAAATGATCTGAGAGAAAAAAAAAATGTTTGAGGGAACAAGTTATCACACTGATAGCAGAAAAGCATTTTATAAGAGAAAAAAAAAATTGAGAGAAAAGGTTCTCATACCAATAGCAAAAAAATCATATTTGAGACTAAAAAAAGTTTAAATATAAATTGAGAAAAAAATCTTTCAAATTCTTTTTTAAAATCTCAAAAATATATATTTTGTTTAGTTTATTTCCAAAAAAGAAAAAAAAACGTATTTCTCTCACAACGTTTTTCTTCTCGCTCTCAAAAAGTCTTTGCTCTCGATGCAATTTCTTGCTCTCGTCTCAGGATTTTTCTCTTGCTTTGAAAATAATGTCATGGGCGGGGCCACG
>NC_045740.1:15153511-15154039 GCF_008692095.1 Etheostoma spectabile
CCAGTCGGGTGAGCACCGTCTTGTCTTGGGAGTCGATCTGAATCGTTACACCATTGTCATCGGCATAGATGCGCTGCTTTAGTTGAGCGCGGAAGCTAGCGTTCGCTAACTAGCAGCCAGCTCGCTTCTAAATAAACACTTTTTCATTGTCTTACCACTTTTTGACAGTCAACCTGAAACAGTGGCGGGGAGCTCCAGGTCCTGCAGCCGCAGACGGGCCGCCGTCAGTGGGGATCGGCCAGCGTGGAAACATTGCTAGAAACCTTTGCTGCCGACCCCGACCTGATCTGATCGGATCTCCAGCGGGACACGGAGAGCCCCACCCCCGGTAACAGCGGCACATATCTTGCAGTACCAAATACACTATCTGAACTTTTAGTCACAACAATAGTGGTGGGCGATACTGCAAAATTTGGTATCGAACCGATACCAAATACATACAGGGTCCGTATTGCCGATACCAATACGATACTTTTTACTAAAAAAATACTTTTGTGTAGGGGAGAGCATTTCATTATTTCTGAGGTG
>NC_045740.1:15154049-15154167 GCF_008692095.1 Etheostoma spectabile
TGATCAATTCTTTAGGCAATATTTTTTTATTAATGTATTGAAGTGCACAACATTATTAGTTATTAGGCACTGTAGAGTGAATACAGCGAGTCGCTGCTCCTCTGCGCGTTGTGTCAGT
>NC_045740.1:15154177-15154306 GCF_008692095.1 Etheostoma spectabile
ACGACACAACAACGAATCACAGCAGAGGAGCAGGAGGGGGATGAGGAGCAATGTGGGCCAAGATGTGAAAACGGCATTTGCTCAGGAAGGTGGGAGACACAAGCAAAGTATAGTGAACGTAGAGGAGAG
>NC_045740.1:15154316-15160747 GCF_008692095.1 Etheostoma spectabile
TAAAATATCGATTCAATTACAGTTGTATCGATCAATTACCAATACCATCGTTGGCATCGATACTATCGATATTTAGATCGATCCGCCCACCCCTACACAACAACCTCCCTCAGAGCGACCTCTGATGATGTTTTCTTTTCTTTTTTTTTATCGTTTCTGTTTTAAAGTTATTCAGTCACATCATGGTGCAACTCTATACCACCTGCAACCATCTCTTAGAAATCAGGTTTCTATTATATTACTATTTTTAAAGATATAGTGCTGTACATACATGCAACATAATGCTGCCTGAAATATGTTTTTATCAACACAGGGAAGAAAAAGTGTTTTTAATGAATATTTCTGCAAGTTGCAAAATGTCTGTTTCTAACCAGCAACATATCTCATTTGTGAAACAGTATCTAAGATTTCTTGTAGCGACTAAAGCATGATTCAAGTTTTTTAGAGTTATGTTTAAGCGCTTAAAGCACCTGGTTTAGATTAGGGGAATATAGGGATCTTGGTTTGATATTAATACAAGTCAAAAGTGACTGGAGACAGGAGCTATTTGCTTTATTATTAACTTCTTTTTTGAAACCCACAATCTTTTTCCGAACCTTAACCAAAGCGCTTCTATTGCCTAACCCGATCCACAAATCAGGATGTGAATCCCAGTCTCGGGTGTCAAAGTCCTGCCAACACCAGGGGCGTTGGACTGGGGGGGGGGGGGGGGAGTAAGAACCCAGGGCCTAATTATTCCCCTAAAAACCCATTTGGCAAAACAAGTACAGTAAATAGAATATAAATGTAATTTCTATGAGAAACGTTGCTTTTAGCTGGATTAAATCACATTCAAGACAACAGGCTGTCATGAATAGGAATCTGTTATTATGTTATGTAAGACAAAAGCAATAACAGCCCTCCTAATACAAAACCAAATGTCTTTCTTTTCCTCATCCTAATCAGAATCAGAAAAGGTTTTGTTGCCACAACAATTACACTTATATGGAATTTGCCATGGTGAAAGGTGCATACATAAACAAACAAAGAAGTATACTGTATGTGAACATGAATATAAAAATACAGAAAAAAACATGTACATACAAAGTCACTGTTGCTTAAGAAAAAACATTCACACTCAAACATCCACTACAACAGAGTCACATCAGTCACACGTTTTAATGCTTACTTACGAGTGTCACTCACTAAATAAAAAAAAACTAAAATAAAAGAGACTACTGGAATCTAAATGAAGTACCATAATAGAATTAAATTTTAAAAAAATTACACTCATATAACATATGGACATTTTTAGCAACTGGCTTGTCCGCACATCCAGCACAGTTTTGGAGAAGACATCCCACAACATGTCACTCAAAATATGAACGCCCTGGAGAGCAAAAACTGCTCCTGCGAGTCCAAAGCAGTGTCAGACTTACTCAGGCTTGTTAGACACAGAAAACCTAAAGGCTACAGATACTCAGGCTGTTACATGATACACTCCGTCATAACAACTGTGGACACAGACAGATAGCACACACAGTCCGGCGGTTTGCTACTGTCTGCCGTTACAGGCAGCGCTACAGAAAAAACAAATATAATTCT
Source organism: Etheostoma spectabile (assembly GCF_008692095.1). Taxonomy (NCBI): domain Eukaryota; kingdom Metazoa; phylum Chordata; class Actinopteri; order Perciformes; family Percidae; genus Etheostoma; species Etheostoma spectabile. The sequence goes on from NC_045740.1 coordinate 15,155,901, forward strand.
ACAGCCTGGTCGTCTGCAGAAAAAAAAAATCTCTCTCCACAAATCCTCTGAGACGCTGGATGGAGAGAGAGGAAGGAGGAGTGTGTGTGTGTGTGTGTGTGTGTGTGTAGTGGTGTGTGTGTGTGTGTGTGTGTGTGTGTGTGTGTGTGTGTGTGTGTGTGGAGGTGTAGTGTGTGCGCAAGGGGGGACTTGGGGTGGACTGGAGGACCAAATGGAGAAGGCGTGCTGCGGTGGCCTGTTAATGGTGAGGGGGGCCCAAAGGAACAGAGAGGGGAAAGTGTGGTGTGCGTATGTGTACCATTACAGAGAGGGATGATTGGTTTGAGAACAGAGTGTGTAACAGTGGTTAAGTAAGGTCGTTCTGTACAGGCCTAAAACGACACAATTGAAAAACGTTTAATTATAACGAAACAGACTGAGTGTGTGTGTGTGGTGTGTGTGTGTGTGTGTGGTGGGGTGTGTGTGTGTGTGTGTGTGTGGTGTTGTGTTTGTGTTTGTGTGTGTGTGTGTGTGTGTTTGTGTGTGCTCACAGAAGAAAGTGAGGGTAATGTGTGGATATGTGAATGTCTTAATGTCCAGTTCTGTATAAATATTCACACGTGTTGGTAGAAGTCCACCATCCTGTTGAAAACCTCTTTGGCTATTAAAATTATGTTCAAGTTTCCCTTTTTCATGTGTTGAGCTCCATCTCGAGGATCAGGGAATTCAATTTAGAGCGCCTAATTTTATTAATTAAAATACAGCTATTTGGCGCCACCGTATCAACATTTCGGGACAACAATTTATCGCAGTATCGATATTTCAAGGAATATGCCACCGTTTGTTGAAATAGGGCTATCTACAGCTGGATCTCTGAGCTGGTAGCGGTGCTTTGGCTGCACTTCCACCCAACATAGTCCCAAGTCAATATGTGCCTCGGAAATCACCTAGTCTGAATCTGAATTGCTGTTTGTATTCGTTGTGTCACAACATGCTAACCTGCAACACAGGATTCCATTCACTATGCTAAGCTAACTAGCGGCGGCGCAGCCGGTGTTACACCGGACTAAAACAAGGCATGCACTGAGACAAAAAATGCGTTGGCCCACCTATCTCCAGCTAGGGGAAACCGTGATAAGCCTTATTTCAACAAAAAGGAAATGGGTCACGTGTGATGTTCAAGTTTTTCTCTGCTGGAATTTCCCCAGTCCCAAGAGAGCAACAGTCTCTCTCTCTCTCTCTCTCTCTCTCTCTCTCTCTCTCTCTCTCTCTCTCAAATGCAAAAATACAGATTTAATAAAAACACCCTTTGACACTAACAACACTGTGGCTGCTCAAATTTTAATCACCACATTTCATTTGTATTCCTTTTCCACTATCACCCTGCTTTCTGTCCAATGAGCTACTGTACACCACGCTCAATAGTTATTTTAGTGAATGAAAAAGATTTAAGAATGTTCTTTTTTTTTTTTTCTTTTTTTTTTTTTACTGAAAAGTAATCACCATTGTTTGTCTTCAACGTTATAGCGTGAAAAGTAAATTGCTGCGCCGAACATGCGGCACATTTTATCAAGGCCGCACGCCTTGGGACAAAAAGGAGCTGTTTGAGCCTCGGCACGAAGCATTTATTTGAGATTCAATTCTGACCCACGCAGAGTGACCTCCTGCTGTCCTGCCTGGAATGCACAAATTAAGGTGCACTCAAGCAACAATTGAACAAATTCATGGCAGTCCACCAGGAATTCTGCTGAACACAAAGAACACTGGTGTTGTTTTACCTTGAAGTTCTGTGACGGTATAGTTCACAATACACTGCATACTGCCTGACCTGCTTTTGTGGTAGTTTTATCAACATGCAGATGCTGCTTTTCATTTTTATTGTAGCTTCTTGTCAGTAGAGTGTTTTAATCATGATGAATTTTAATTTAGTTTAGTTTAATTTAGTTATTTTTTCAGGTTTTTATTGAGTGGATGCTGGCTAAATACTGACTAGAAAACATGGTGAAACACCATATTTATATATAATATACTGTTTATGGGATGTACATTTACTCGATGATGGAAAGAAGGTCATTTGATTAACTTATTTAAGCAAGCAGTATTGCACTCCAAGACATCCTGATATAAGGAAATGATTGCGGGTGCAGAGATCAGTGAGTCCGGACTCAAGATGTTTTTCTATCATCTCGGATCGTCTTGGACCTGTCGGTATTTGGACTTGGACTTGTCTCGGACTTGGCCATTGGACTCGTCAAAGATTCCAGTTGGTCTCGACCGAGTCCAGCCCTATATGCTTTTTTTCCTAAAGTAACTTCCTAAGTTAAAACAAAACCATAGGATTCTGGATTTTTCAAGAAAAGTAATGAGTTTAAGAATGGGAACATATACATTGTTTAAGTGACACCTGCTTGTTATCTGTTACGCTTTTCATTGGCAGTCCAGAAAGTTCTTACACCATAACATAAAGACTCAACATTTAAAATGTGACGTTGCACTTCAGCTCGATGTGAATTTGCTCTCCTTAAAGTGGATGGCCTAATTTGATTCTACAGTGTTGTTGCTCTGTACTTGCTTTTTTTATCATTATATACAAGTAATAATGCAAAATGATCATCTTAAAATAGAAGATATACTGTCTCTCAGGTCACATAAATTATGAACAGTTAAGTTGTGTTTCCTGTCTCAGTCTTGACTGTCTCTCATTTGGACTGTCTTGTCACGGACTCGAAACTCTTGACTCGGTCTCAACCAGTCCTGGTCTTGGACTGGTCAAGGGCTCGACAAAGGCGGACTTGACTACAGCCCCGGCAGAGATAACACCTAAACACAAAAAACCTAGATGGGCACTCGGAGATTGCGGGCCTCTACAAAGGCCATGCCCTATCTTGCAATGTTAATGAAAGTGTAAAATAATTTGTATCTACCCTGTGATTCAGATCTCCTCTAAAATGTAAAGAGTTCTTCCTTGGCCCATGCTACCCCCGTTCAACAGTGGAAATTGGGCATGTAGTTTCCCGTAATTCTGCAGACAACAAGACAAACAAACATAACAAACTGCCAACCTCCTTGGTTGTTTGAGTTTTCTTCCCTAAGTCCATTATACACCACATGGTGTGTAATCATGATTATACCATACAACACAAGCAGAACCATTCATCTATATAGCCACAAAAAGTAATGCACTGTAATTTGTATGCATTCCATGTATCTATTACTGTATGCACCACATTGACTGCTGCTGAATCAGAAATCTGCATAGGTAGGAGATCAGGGTGATAGAGTCCAAAACACAGGGCTCGCAAGCAGGGGAGCAGAGATGGTGTCTCGGAATAAGTTAAGGGAAAAAACGCAAAACACCAGTGTTGGTATTTCAGGAGTACTACTTAAGGTGACAGGTTTTTTTAACCCAAACCACAAATTTTTTTTGTAATCTTGACTGGTTGTTTTGGTGCCTTATCTTAACTGCCACGTCAGCAAATGGCAGTCAACTTTTTAGTTAAGCCAAACTCAACTACTGTCACGGTGACCACTAACCGGCTCACGGTCACCTTTTCTCTGCTAAACTTAACCGTCATGTGACCGGTTGGCTAAACTTAACTGCCACAAGTTGCCGTCACATGATCAGGCGGCGATCGCCATCATTTTGTAAGATGTAGTTATGATATCCCACCGTAACAAACTTAAATTATTTTTAAATTATTCAGGAGTCAGGAGACACAAATGTTTCAAAGCTGAGGAACAATGAGGAAATCAAAAAATGAAATGGGACTTTGGGAGGAAAACACCTCAAAAAATAGCAGCTTCTCCCACTTTGCACCACCATTGCCCCCCGGACTTACCAAACTGACCTAATGTTGAAATCATATCTTTGAACTGCACATTCAAGAGTTATTTTCTAATGTGTTGCTTGTTTTGGGAACTTGGGTGGAGAGTAGAAAAAACTGTTGTAAAAAACTAAAGTTAGTGATACTCACAAAATCTTGTATCCTTGAACCCTAAAAAAACACGTGGAATGACTTTCCTTTCTCATTAAACTATTTGCAAAACTGTTTTCTTAAGGGTTTTAACTCCAGCCTAGTTTGCATCCATGTTTGCTGGCGTGCAGTCTTCTTCTGTCCTGTCTCTGCTGACGCATGTCTGTGTCTTGGTGCATCAGGGCCACCTGTAGGTCAGTGAAAAACATAAAAAAAGAACGTCTCTAGGATTGTCATAATTGTCCCTCTGTTCTGTAGACTCCAAAATATCTGCACCAGTGTTTTCAGCCAATGCCGTACAAGTCAGTTAAAATACTTCAAATATCACCCAAACAGTGGCTTTCAAACTTATTTTCATTAAATCTTAAATTAATTCCTGCTACACAACAAACAACAAAAAAGTTTTGGAAAATTCAAGTTATTCTGCCAGCAGTGATTTCTTTTTATTGCATAACGTCAAGTAAAGTATTTCTTTTTCTGTGGAATCAAGGCTCCTTTAGTAGAATAAAATCAGGATTTCTCCAGAACAGTGTTTAAGACTTTATGATGCACTAATGCACGGCAGCTACTGGATAAAGCCATATGTCCACTGTACACAAACTCCTGAACATGTTTGGCATCGGGATTTCACCCTCCAACGACTTTAGCCAGAAGTTGTGAACGCGAAGTGCTGATATTAATTTATACTCAATGTTGTGGTTGGTTTTCAGCAATTAAAATCCCCACTGGGTCCCCTAATGGGCGCCAGCTGGGGACTGGACTAGAGATATCAGTAAACAGGAATATTACTCTCTTAATTGGCTGTCTAACAGGTGATGGCACTTAGGACATAATTAGCCTTGTGAGGTCTGCAACAGTGTGTGTGTGTGTGTGTGTGTGTGTGTGTGTGTGTGT
>NC_045740.1:15160757-15162982 GCF_008692095.1 Etheostoma spectabile
GTGTGTGTGTGTGTGTGTGTGTGTGTGTGTGTGTTTTGGTGTGTGTGTTCAGACTTTTCAGAGACAAAATTTTACTGTAACATCGCAACATGATAAATGTAAGTAATCATCCTCTCTTTTCAACAAAACCACTGGCTAGATGTGGAATTTAAGTAATGGCTTTGTTTTTTTAGAGGTCAGGAATAATATTTGCACCCTGTTAATTTGTTTCAAATAGTTTTGTTATGAAGCTTAATTTCAAAAATCAAGTTACAAAATTGTTATCACAGTGCTTCTTTTTTACAGTATACATACAAAAATAAGGGAAGGGAAATGAGGATAAACAAATAACAAACTAAATAAAAACTAACACTAACAAACGAGAGGCCCTAATCCCTGCACACAATCCCTGCACACAACACAGTAGATTTGGGTGGAAACGAGGGTCCACACTTCTTTGCATGCATCTTAAAAATGTACATCACTTTCCATCTCTTTGTCAAAGGAATTTTACTTTAAAGTTTGGCCAAATTATTGCATACTAATTTGTGAGTTTTGCAAAAGTAAAGTCTAATATATCAACTTCTGAAAGCAGTTTCAAAGACGATGTTTGTCTAATTTCCAGCACTCTGAAATAAAAAGAGTCAGACACAGAAAAACCTTTCTGCAGGGAAAGGAAAAGATGTGACCCATAAAATATTAAAGTCTCCGGAGAGTCACAGAAAGTGTCTGTCTCCCTCCAACAGACTACAAGTCCTCAGATCTTTCTCTCACACAAAGTGTGTATGATATCGGGAAACGATGATGGAGGCTTCAACAGATGACGTATCCGATGATTTCAGATTAATTGCAGCATTTATTCAAACTTTTATGACAAGAGAGCCGCCTGTTGTACACACACGCAAGTATCTGTACAAGAGTGACTCCTGAACATCAGAATAACGGTTTTTTATTTCAATCTGTCTATTTCTGTGAGACATTGTTGCCTTTAAACTACTCCTTATATGGAAGACACTTCTAATAGAATCACATTCCAATCTATTTATTTCTGTGGAACAGGGTTACCTCAAAACTGCCTTTATGTGGATGATCCTTAGAATAGATGAAATGCATTTTGAAACGTGCATGCTTAGATATTCCAAATTCCATCAGTTTGAGACAGTGAAGATGACATGAAAATGACCCCGTAGCGCAATTTTTTTTTTGTGATGTGCAGAACTCATTGGTAGGATTATTTGATTAATCTTTTTCATTATCCAACCGCCACCTTGAAACTTTGAAAACTATAAAGATGACTACAAAATATAGGGAGGAAAATGATAAAGGGTAAAAAAAATTAAAAAAAACTTTCAAAGTGAAAAAAATTGTAAAAACCCAGAGCTATAATACTTGGCATCATGGTCATGGTGGAAAGGAAACAATATCAAAGGAACCTGTGTTTTTAGGCCGTCTGTTTAGTTCTTCTCTGCATCAATACATATTTCATTGGGTCTCAACAAAGTGAGGCAGGAGCATATTCTTTCACAAAGGCCTCTGAACTCAGTCCCACGTGTACGCTGGACAACACACACACACGCACACACAAAGCAGCTCAATTGTCTCAACTCTGGGTTAGGAGTGTAACAAGTCCAGGCTCAGCATAAGTGCCCTTAGGTTAAATAGAAGCTACAGAGAGAAAGCAAGAAGACCCTCAATTGTCTCTCCAAGGAGAGGAAGGCTCATGGAGGGGGTGGAAGAAAAAAAACCTGAGTGTGATTTTTATCAAAGAGATGACAACACAAAGGATGTGTTTTTTTAGATAGGTTCTCGCATATTCCTGTAATCACTTGCTGCATTGTGTCCAAATCATTGGGACATCATCCAGCAAGTGATTTGTAAAATTTAAATAAAACTGCAACAGTTGAGCTGATGAACCGTTTTCAAAATCGTGGCGGATGAATCAATGATTTCTCAATGTGTGAAAAGTTTTTCCGATGCACACAGCTACATTCTGTACTTGTATTCATCTCAACAAGACCCCCGATGTTTTTTGGAAAGTTGGAGGCTCAAATAGCAAACGTCCCTCCTGGTTTTTTGAGAGGACATGGTGGTTCACAGAGGACCAACAGGTAGACCACTGGGTCCACCTCCTCTTGGTCTCTTTCCTTCTCTCTGAACCTCATTCAAAGGCTTTTCTCATCCCTGTGCCTGCATTTGTGCAGAAGACAAAGTGAGAGCGCAGTTCCTCTGAGATGGCCGCAGGTAGG
>NC_045740.1:15162992-15167940 GCF_008692095.1 Etheostoma spectabile
GGGGGGGGGGGGGGGGGGGGTCCCCTCGGAGGAACTTTAGCAGCGTGAACCCCGACTGCACTCACACTGCAGGAAGGTGGCAGCGTGGACTATTTGCTGCTGTACCGGGGGTGTGGCAGTGTTCTGCGTGGAGTTAAACTACCTTTACTCAAAGATGATTACATTTCTGGTACAGACTTTAAGTACTCAGTAGTACTACAGTAGTACTACAGTAGTACCACGTTGGCGTCCATGTTACCTTACATGTCAGATACAGAGAAACATTTATTCTCTAGTTTCCAATATTCATCTTTGTTCTTGGTCTTTCCCAACTCTTGAGGGAAACGTTTGTCTCTTGAATGCCCCGTCTTTACCTGATAGTCTCTGTGTCTGTTGGCTGCTGAGCAGGTAGTGTACCGTGGGTTTTGAGAGCTTTTTGGCTAAAAACGGAGCTGTGAGAGAGGTAAGAATAATCAAACAGCTAAACAATGAGCTGAAACTCACTAAGAACCTGTGTCAAGTCGAGAGAAGCTGCAGCAAAACAATGTAAGTTACAATGTAAGTTAATAGGGAAACTATGCAAGTGTCTGACATCATTATTGGACAGGATTTCTAAGGTCGACTGTTCTGTTAAAGAGTAAGATCCGTATGTTGAACATAAAAACATCCGCGAGATTGCATCCGCTAAAGCCAGTGTCTTCACGCTTGCTGTAATAACGGACCACTTTCAAAGATTGTTGTTCCTGTCAGTCACTTACACAAAAACGGTTGTTACTCTTTTAATTATACTTATCCAATATGGTAATTCACCAGAATAACATACATTGAACATTAGACAAATGATTGCCTTTATTCCATGCATGGCATACAATAAGGGTAATTCTCTTTAAATAAAAAGTATTTCTGTTTTCAAACTCAAGACCATTTTTATAGATTAATTTCCCAGTGGCAAATATATTTGATATTAATGGCAAATACGTTCAAGAGAATAACTCAACATGCCATACAATGAGCTTTAACAACCAATACATTGTACACCAGTAAAAATAAATCACGTTGCCACGACTCAGTCAAGTCTTAAATACTAATAGGTCCCTGTTAATTAAGGTACTCAAAGAATAAACTGAAAAGATGTAATAGTTAATCTAACTGTAATAATTTAGACAAACATGTCGGTACTACAAATGCTAATTGCTTCAGATGATGATTTGTGTCAAAGACATTTTACATAAATGATGCGCTCAATGGATATTTCTTTGTCCTCAGATTGCCAACATGCTTTGGATAAAATATCTTCAGACGTTGCACAAATACATTGCACAGTGGCGACATAAAGTAAAAAGTGTTTTGTTCCAGAACAATTATTTCTTTTTCAAAATGGAGCACCCTATTGTAGAAAATGAGTACTGATAAAATGACTGATATGAAATCCCTAGCAAAATAAAATAATTTTTTTTAGAACATTGTACACATTCATTGTATTTAATGTGGTCACTGAGTTGCACTAGGCAACCCATGTATGTACATTTACATACAGATGTCTTCTGCATCCATCCAAACTGACACCATGCAGCTGCAGTCTCACTCCATTTGCCCAAATTCTTGATGTCCACTATGACAAATCTTCTCAAAGTGATAAACCAAAGCTCCAGTCAGGAAATAGATGCAATGTTGCAGAGGGAAGCTGCTCATTAGTCCTCTCTGTGTCACGCAACAGTACGTGTACATGATCTTGTACATGGGTTCAGCTCTCCACTAGCAGCGTTCGCTGTGTAGGGCCGTCATACAAAGCTCTCCTCCATGTTGGAACACAGCAGGAAAGAGTCGACTAGTCGCGGTTTGATCAGCTGCTGGTGGTCGGCTGCCTCGATGCTGTCTGGACACCCTGCTGCCAGCCTCCTCAAGGCAGCCTGGAGAGGGACACACACACACACACACACACACACACACACACACACACACACACACACCACACACACACACACACACACACACACACACACACACACACACCAGTATGCATTTTCACGGACAAAACAAAAAAACAGACATATGCATCCACACATATTAAACTGCTGTGTGCACATACATTGAAGTCATGTAAATACATATGCGGTTCACATATTGTGCTAAAACTTGTTTTCAAAAAAACTATGTGTCTGCAGGTTTACAGTCAATAACAAACTGTAGTGATACTGTATCAAATGCAGTCCGACCAAACCTGTTTCAAAAACACACTATGATTTCAAGAGCACATTTAATATAGTAATACTGTATGTGTGACATCTGAAGCCTACTCAGCCCGGAGAGCCTCCAGGAGTTACATTAAAGATTACAAACTTATCTGTTAACGCTCACTATCCTTTGAAGGTAAAAATTCAACACCTACAAATGCTCTACTTGACCCTTGGCTAAAAGGATAAAATAGAATCACATTAGTTTGAATAGACACTGATAAGTGTGGGCACAGTGAAGAGGAGGGCTTTTCTCAGCGCAGCGAGGCAGCCCAATTAGGCTCCTGACCATAATGGGCTTCAAATCCCCTCATCGGCCCTAAGATCTGTCTTTAATAATCATGACCAAAATGAGAGAGCGATAAAGCGTGAGCAGGGATAATATTCATGATATGTACATATTTAAACATACAAGGTTTGAGATGATGTGAACCGGTCAGCTATCTCAACACAGCTCAAAGATACTGAGGTTGCGATATATTTTGAATTGCCCTTTTATATGTTATTAAATTGGACAGTCATTTTGGTGCACTGATGTTACACATGCAGGCCTGTGGTATAATGCCCATAGTTTAACAAATGATGTACTGTATGGCAAGTATATCAGCTGGAAATGTATAGTATCTTAGAGGCAAGGCTGAAATAGGCAGTTTGAATTACATATTTGTTGTTGGGGTATGGAGTCATTTACTATACGGGTCTACACACACACACACACACACACACACACACACACACACACACACACACACACACACACACAACACACACACAACACACACACACACCCACACACACACACACACACACACCCCACACACACACAACACCCCACACACCCACCACACATCACACACACACACACACACACACACACACACACACACACACACACAAATACACCTACCAGGCAAGCGACCAGCACTGAGTCGCTGTTATTTCTCTCAGTAGGGGAGCGACACAGTTCAATAAGACGAGGGACAGCTAAAGACAGCAGAGGGAAAAAAATCACTTACAAGCTCGTCCCATTCTTAGACATTGATATCAACTATAAACTGGGGGTGTGGAGAGAGCAGTTGTGTACAGGAGACATTCATAAAACAAATTACTTTTTGTAATGCTGAGAACATTCCCCAAATAATGTTTTTGTTACATTTAAGTTTTTGCTTGAAGGTCCCACACAACGCTTTTTTCAGATTCATACTTGTATTTCTACTAGAACATGTTAATATACTAAAAGCAAATTATTCTTCTCATACTGCCTGTCTGAATATACCTGTATTCACTGTATGTCTGAAATGCTCTGTTTTAGCATCTGTGTCTTTAACCGCCCCTCCCAAAATTAAGCCCAGTCTGCCCCTGATTGGTCAGCGTTTCTGGGTCTTCTTCTGCATCTACTTACTAGACCCATATCTATATCCTTCTAAGTCATGATATCCTTTCTCACAGCGGGCTTACGTCTTTATTGAGCCCAAATCATGATTGAATGTGCTGAAGTTAATCAATGTCAGCCATACAAAGAAACGCATGCGATACAAATTATTTTTAGATATGGGTTGCTTAAATACATTGTGGTAAATTGTGACGGAAAAAAAAGATTTTCACTTGAGGAGTCCTCTGGAGGCTGCGGTTCCCTGAGCAGCCACTCACTCTTTTTACCACTTGTTTTTCAGCACTTTTTTCACATTGCTTCTCTCAACTTGTTGCATTTTTCAACGGTACTTGTTAATAATTAAAAAATGAAATGTTATAAGAAAACTGAAATTCTGCACTACCTTTCAGCTGGATGGCTGTTTGGGCCACCTCGGGTTCCCTGCTCAGACGGGCCAGAGTGACTGCAGCTTTCTGCTGAACACGCTCGCAGGCGGCGCCCTCTGATGGACTGCCGGAGGATGGCTTTTCTCCCAGCAGCAGCAGCAGGCGCTCTATTCCTACAAGACATATCCAAAGAGTCAAAGGTGTCACGGAGGCTTGAAAGGAACAGCAATACCACAAACACAATCATGAAAAGAAATATGGTTCCTAAATATGCAGTAAGACACTATAAAAAGAAATGAAGACAGGAAACAAGACGAGCAGAGAGAAACAAAAGAACCAAACACAACAAACCGGGTTGAAACTAACATAAAGACAGAGAGGACCCAGACACCGCAAAGTGCTCAGGTGAATTAGAACTGAGCCAGACATTATACGCATCACCGTCAGACAGGATTTAGACCGAGAGTGCCATTATAGAAAGCAAAAACTCAATTGAGGAGAAAACAGTACAATTAATTTACAATGTGGTATTGTGCAGTCCCAGCTAACAATTTTTGGTTCCAAGAACGCTCTGGTACGTTTGTTTTTGGTTGCGGAAACGTTCCCTGAAGGTTAGGTTTGGTTCGGTTTTGGTTGTGTTTTGGTTGCATAAGAAAGTTGGTTTAAAGTTCTGGGAACGTTAGTTTTTGGTTACGTCAAACGTTTTCACAACGTTCCCCAAACGTTTCAACTTTCAGAGAACGTTCCCCAAACGTGGCAACCTTTGGAGAACGTTATCCTAACGTTCTTTTTTACATTCCTCTAACCTTTAAAGAACTTTAACAACCATGATACCAATTGTATTATGCCGTCTCAACTCCCTGAAGTCCCTGTCTTCCACAAAGGGTATTTAAACTCATGTTGGATGAACGTTCTAAACACAGATGCTAAAGCTTAGTTGAGCCTCTCTCTCTCTCTCTCTCTCTCTCTCTCTCTCT
>NC_045740.1:15167950-15181806 GCF_008692095.1 Etheostoma spectabile
CTCTTTCTCTCTCTCTCTCTCTCTCTCTCTCTCTTTGTAAGCATGCTAAGGTTGACCCACAACCTCCAAAGGGGGACAGTCCTGAGACAAAACATTCCCTTATGGTGCAGCTGCCTAGATTCCCTGAATGTGTAGAGAGACAGTTATACATGAAGAGGTTGACCTGTGACCTATTAATGACCTGATGTTGTCTAAGCTTTCCCTCTAGTCTCTCCATACCACAACCTGGCGTTTCTGGAAATTCCACCACAAAGAATATTACTGATACATGGCACAATCCAAGGCTCTGACACAATGACCCAGGCCCGTTCTCAAAACGTGTATCTATCCATGTATTTTTTTTACAATAATTGGATAAAAGCATAGAGGCAATGGAATATGTTATATAGAATGGACTCACTTTTGAATAAATAAACAGTGATTAAAGAATGAAAAACAACATTAAAATGCATTTCAATTGTAAAATTGCAAATATTATCATATTCTCAGTGGTTGATGTTTTATTTAAAATTGTCCAGTCTACTTCACAAATACTATCTGATGCTGACATCTTGAGGATTGTAGAAGAATTACACCACTTTAGCTTGCCTGTGCATCAAGGTATAGGTATTAGGGAGTAGTTCAATGCATGTTATAATCAATATTGTATAAAATAGATTACCTTGGTCTTGCAGGACTTCAGAAGCACACTGCTCTAAGACCGACAGGTTTGCCAAGATTGTCACCACCTGAGATTAAAAAACAGAGAATAACAAAATGATCACAAAAACAGAGAAATCGAGAAAAGCGGTTATTTTGCACATTGTGTTGTGCGAGTAAACTCCTATTTTGTTTTGAGTTCTGAATGAAAAAAAAAGTATTACAGGAAAATTTTAGAGCTTTAGGTGTTTCACTGGTTTTGTTTTAAGTTCAATAATGACAACATCTTTCCAAAAGTCAACAAGGAATCATGTGAAATAATTGTGATCAAAATATTGACCAAAGTAATTGTAATTATGATTTTTTTCTCCATGAATCATAATATGGCCTATATTACTATATACTACTTGTGTTTTACTTTGATCTCCTTTGAGATAAATAGCAGCTAGTGGCAGCCGTGGACCTGGTCTTTGGAGTAGGGTGTGTCGACTCTCTGGCGGTCTCTGCAGGCCTGCAGCAGGATGTGGATGGCGTTGAGCTGCAGGAGAATCTCACAGGCCATGCTGTCAAAGAAGGTGATATTGGCCAAGGCTGCAGACGCAAGGAGGAATACTTCACCACAAGAGGCGGTCTCGCACAACTCTGAGAGAACAAGACACCAGTGTTTATGACATAACCATAGACTGTATATATATATATATATATATACACGGTCTATGGACATAACACAGCAACACATGTAAGGCAAAGAATGAAGTTCTCTGGTGGACTACCACATTGTTTGCTCCAGTTTTTTGTCCTTTGGCAACCGGATCACTTGCTACACTTGTTTAAAAGGTTTTATGTTAGGTTTGCACCTTTTTGTAGATTGAGATGTAAAGAAATTTAATAATGTGATGTAATCAGGGAGGCTGGGAGCACTGACAGCAAACAAGCATTTGTGTGTAATTTAGACAAGGGGGGGGGTAACAAAGTACAATCCTAAAATCAGTATTTTAATTTTATGATGTATTACTATACTTTTTTTATTGCACTTTTTGTATCATACAACATCAATTGGAAAAACAAATGAAATATCTGCTCTGAACCTCTATGATTATAAGCAAATAAATAAAAAACACCCTAAAATCTTAAGGTTGAATAAAGGTGTTTTTGCATTGTGAGGCTCTGTGAGATCTAAAATGTATGCCATTTCCTTCCTCCTAAAACAATTGCAAAGCCTAAGTTTTATTTAAACCAGCATTAAATCCTAGACAGCATAAGAAATGGACAATGTGACGCGGTTGTTTTCAACCAAGACCAGTGAAGGATATTGGAAGCCTTTTTTCGGCGATGGCTGAGCGTTACTGTGCCGCCTCCAACTGAGCTTGAAGACGTAGATGTGACGTGAGCAACCGGTCGGAAAGTTATAAGTCTTGTGGTAGCTGTGCCAAAAGAAATCGGAATCACGTGAGACTACGTTATCAGTGTCAGGCCCACTCACTGATGAGCGCTGTGACGATGTCGTGCATGCTCTCCAGGAAGCTGGCGAGGTGCTGCGTGGACGTGTGGTGAGGTGACGTGATCTGAGCCACGACCGCCGCTGCCTCGGCCCTGGCTGCTTCCACGCTGCTCTCATCAGTCAAGATGTCAGCCAGACACAGGATCCCATCCACCTACATGTCACACAACATACAGAACACGTTAGGTACCGTGTAATCATTTATTCATCTGTTTTAGATAGATGAGAACATGTGTTCCCGGAAAAAACCCGGGATACTCTCACACTGTTAGTCAATGATGGTCAGAGCATTCCAGTAATTACTACCCATTTTACCTTGTGCTTGTGTACTTTTTATCATTTAGTTTTTTATAGTACAGTCAAGGAAGTCATTTTTCTACATTTAGGGGAGACATTTAGGCTGCACAATACTATATTGTTTTTTTTATCGTCATCGCGATGTATCAACTGGCGCGTTAAAAACATCGCCAAGGGCTGTGACGTATCGAGAAAGGCGCTCCGAAAATGTTTGTGTTAGTTGAAAGAAAATATCAGTAGAAAACTACATTCAAATGTCATTATCTTTTAATGGTGCACTTTAAATTTAATTCATGTCCAGTTTTTTCATCAAAATAATGTTGGAATGGATTTCTTTTCATTTGTTTTAAAATTCAACAAGCAATGTCCTGTATATTAGCAGAATACTGAAAGCAACAGAAAGGCAGAACTGACTACACTTTATATCTATTTATTTAGTATTAAGTAGTATGGTTATTGTGACAACTTAACCAATTATAGCGTATTTTCGTAACATCGCGCAACCCTAGTCCCCACATATAAAATCTTCAGCAACAACAGCAGTATCATCTTTATGGGAAATATACTCCCTATATTATATGTTAGCCTTTGGTACTTAACATGACATCCTGACCTAAACATGGAATTGACAAAAGGGGCATGATAGTGTGAATGACCACTTTGATCGGGTTTAAGCTGAGTCAAATGTGACATTGAAGTCAAACATTATCCACCATCTGGCCTTCATCAGTATGCCACACACAACGCACCAACAGGGAGGGTCTTCCTCCTCCCTGGCTGCTACTGACTGCATGACCTTGACAGAAAATGCTAATTAATGCATTAATTTAAAGTAACACTGTGTAACTTTTTGTATCTTCCAATAATGTTTCCAAAACCGTTTCAGTGGTTCATCAACTCATTATAGGATGAACGGCACTTCTGCATTTGCTTTGCGGCTCTCTACCAGCTATAACCGGTCACGGATCTGTAGTTCCCGTGAGACATATTGGGAGAATTCAGCTTCCAACCTGTATGGAAAAGTTACAGTGTTGCTTTAAACAAATCTGAAGTTGCTGTTAATCGATTTACATATTGTGGAACATTGAAAAGAAACCACTGGCTGCATGGGAGGTAGGAAATCAATCTTGAAATGTGTTTACTACTTTATAATTGAGTAAGTGCAGTTTGCAGTCAATGTGTCTCAAAAACTTCCTTCATGGAGTTAGGGGAGGGGAACTCATGCCCACCAATAGACTGTAAATAACAGTCTATGTGCCCACCCCACGCAGGCCAGTGCTGCCAGCTTTTGTTTGGTTAAATACCAACATGGGTGTTTTCCTTTAGGTTCTGTGTGGAAAAAAAAGCCCTTTGCACATTCAACTAATGAGTAATCAACACATGTTGACAAGGTCATATTATGGCCTATGCAAAATTTGGTGTGTAAAAAAAAGTTTAAATAGTGTAAATGTTGACACATATACTGTATATAATATGCAAGTAATTCTTTATATAATTCATAGGTATTTCCTGTGCTGGTTTGTTGGTCTGGGTATGTGCACATTTTTGCTTTTTCCTTTGAAGAACTTTTTAAGGCTCCATGTATGAATGATGTTCCCTAGTTACCTGGCCTCCTTCATCTACATTCCTTTTACATCCAGGACCAGACTGGAAACAGGTTTTGGACTTTATTGTGTTATCATTGAAATTTTTTGTAGTTGTGTGTAATTTCCTGTCGTTTTTGAAATGTCAAACAAAATGAGGTAAAACATGCAAAATGACTTTAAAGTGATTTATTAAAATATCCAGTTTTCGAGGTAAAGATCGCTTTCAGTGGGATCTGGCTGATTGCTGAACTAAACTCTCACTGAACATTTTGTCTCAACATTGCAGGGATGACAGAACATCTGCAACATCACTGGTCCTCCCGCCAGACTGTAGACGGTTTACGTGTTCATGGTGTCAGCTTGGCTAAAACTACTTGCAGCTCAGCCTGTAAAGCCATCACAATTAAAACCCACTACT
Organism: Etheostoma spectabile; assembly: GCF_008692095.1. Classification (NCBI taxonomy): domain Eukaryota; kingdom Metazoa; phylum Chordata; class Actinopteri; order Perciformes; family Percidae; genus Etheostoma; species Etheostoma spectabile. Next base: position 15,172,392 of record NC_045740.1, read on the forward strand.
CTGATTAAATGGCCAAGAAAGTCTTGTATATCTGGCTGGCATCGACCCGGGGTGTGTGCTTCATCGGGTTTGAGGAGGAGCTCAGAGTTATAGAAGAGCAGGAGCGAGACGTTCACTCAGGGGCACGAGCTCCTATTTATCTCGTCTTTGTGTGTGTGTGTGTGTGTGTGTGTGTGTGTGTGTGTGTGTGTGTGTGTGTGGTGTGTGTGTGTGTGTAAGAGATTTGGTATTGGAGGCTTCAGTATATAACACAGATGTGGAGCAGATGTTCATCCACATGGGGGCAGTATTGCACAGTTCATACAAACTTTACTCCAGCTTTCTACAGCAGTTCTTATCAAGTTGCACACATGTGTTAGTGTGAAAATCAACACACACACTCTGGAAATCATCCATACGATTGATTTAATTACATTGTGACAAAAATTGTGGTTTCCATGACGGAAGTGAACACCTAAACTGTGTTGGTGTCTAGTGAATAAGCCCATTACCTGATACGTCAGAAAAATGTTTTCTATATTACAGTGCATTTCGGTATAACTTTCAATCCCAGTCATTATTGCCTTTATGTAGGGAAAGGGAAAATTTATGTTTTGGATGCTCAGCCACCACCAGCTATCAGTCCTAAAAACTAAAGTTTAGAATCGAGCATCCAGAGTGAGACAAAGCGTCAGCTCTCAGCCCGCCACACCTGTCAGTCTTATCTGTTGACAGCGCACTGAGCTTCACAGGACAATTCCCTATTTTTGTCTCTGTGGACGTCAGCAGCACTGTGCCATCGCGAACCCACTGACGTGGAACAATCCACTCTCCACACCCCCGTTCATATAATGCCCCCCCCCCACTGTGTCCGCCCCGTCCCTACCCACACCCCCTCCTTCTATCTAAAATAGGATATTCCCAAACTCCTCATTTACCGTACACCGTTATATCTCATTCAGTTTGTTCTCTGGGCCAACGCCAAACAACTTATCTGAGTGGAGAAAAAGTTTATGATGCCTGCTCACAGGAACTTTTTGCTTGATACCATGAGTATTTATTTCAGCCTGTGACCATTTTCTTCTCAGTTGAGTTTTGAACCCCATGAAGCCTCTCTTCCTTCAAATATGGCCCCCTGGAGGGATTGGATCTGAAGAGTGAGAGGCCCTGCTGAAGTTATAAAGTGTAACACACACCAGTGAGCACCATCGCAGACTGACGACCGTCAACTCGTCATGAAAGCATCAACAAGCCGAGATGCTCCACAAAGGGATTTGTCACATTCATCTCTCGAATCACTACAACCAGGCTCCCGTATCTTGACTAATTCCTCCTCCTGTATGAAACACTGCCTGTGTGTGTGTGTGTGTGTGTGTGTGTGTGTGTGTGTGTTGTGGGTGTGTGGTGTGTGTGTGTGTGTGGTGTGTGTGTGTGTGTGTGGTGGGGGGGGGATATGTTTGTGTTTCAAATTGTATGTTTTGGTGTGTGTGTTAAAAATCAAAATGTTAATCCAAAAAAAAAAAAAGAATGCAATCATGTCCAAAAAGATCAATTTTACTGAACTGCAAAATAGAACTTTTCACTCTGTTGTTATTACACAAACTAAACACAGGCCTGAAGTACACAAACATGCTCAGTAGCTATACATGCGCTAAAGGAGAGATTTCAAATTGAGGGGGGGGCTGCCCATAGAAAGGCACCCCGAGCAGTTGGGGGTTCGGTGCCTTGTTCAAGAGCACCTTGGCAGTGCCCAGGAGGTGAACTGGCACCTCTCCAGCGACCAGTCCCCAATCATACTTTTACCCGTGTTGGTACATGAACTATCGACCCTCCGGTTCCCAACCCAACTCCCTACCGCCACCCCTAAAGTCTTTTATCTGAAGCAGCTGTGTTCCTCGTCAACACATCCCATTCAAGATGTCATGATTTCAAAATGTTCCAGTTGGGGATAAAACTTAGCATTAGTTAGTATATACTAAATCTACCAAAGAGTGCAGATGCATGCCGGCCCCTTTTTCTCAATCACCCTTCAACAGCGACAGTTGTGTTTCTCAAGCCTGAGCAATCGCTGGTGAGCGGTTGGTAGCGTAGCTATGCCTGACAGCCTCTCTCCCGGGACGGAGCTGCTAATCTGGGGCGGACTTTGGTTCCTGTCAAAGAGTTTTCACACTCGGGTGATTCATGCTGTCCCAGCTGCTCTATACGTGAACACAGACACCGTTGTGGCATCATTATTAGCCGGAATCAGGTTAGATTCGCTTGCTCAACACAGGTGCGTCTGTTGTTTATTTTTGTTTGAATTCTCGATGGAGAACAAAAAGGACAAACAAAGAAGCTTGTATCATTAGCTTTCTCTCTCCTGGCTCCCCACACACACACACACACACACACACACACACATACATACAAACAGTGAGAAGTCACCTAGGTCTAAATGTTTGACCTGTCAGCTCAGCAGTCAGAAGGTCCCATAATGATCTCATCTCTGTCACCACGGTGACACACTGCAAATCATGATTCATCTTTTTGTGTATGTACTGTATAATCCTGTCATCAGAAAAAAATAGCACAGTATGATGCTTATTTTCTCACTGTCTCCAATCCTAAAATTATACAGCAAGAGTTTAATTAAGGGTGGTTCCCCTGCCCTGAGGTAACTGAGCCTGGTGAACTCATTTATGAAAATATAATCACGTTCATAGAACGCTAGAACTGCTGCAGACAAAACTTCTCCGTAAAAAAAGTAACAAAACAGGAATATAACAGACTGTATATGTCAACTACTGCCTCCTAAACAATGTAAAGGTGCCACATGGAAAATTATGCATATATAATGTCTACTATATATACTGCATATAAATATATAATTATTCAATATGAGACATAAACAAAAGACTGGCAGTAGCAGAGGGCAAAACCACCTGCAACATGTGAATCCTTTTCCTGCCAGACAGTAATCAACAGGGTGTTTGGGACAGTTTGATAATAACTAGCACCAGTTTCATCATATTTAAATGTAATTAAACCAAGGTATTGTGAATTGAAACCAATGTAGAGATATTTTAAATTAACTTTAAAGGAGAACAGATTATAGATGATTTCATTTCACCGTAAGGAAACCCCTCATTTTATTGATCTTTTGAGTCCCTAATCACGCACTTTGTTTCTGTGCAGCCCAGCCTCCTCCTGCTGCTGCTGCTGCCGCCGCCGCCATTGTTGGCACATGTTCACCTGTGAAAATAAACTAGCCTCCCAGTCATAACATAGAAAGTGAGAGCACGGCTGCAAGTGTACAACAGTAGACAGAATATAGACTGTGCTGCTGCTGGGTCGAGGAACAGCCTCCTGTCTGAGTCACAACTTCAGCTGATCAGTGTAATCATAATCTGTCTGGACTGGAGGGAGCCAAGGTATTTTACTGGAACTACTGTACTTAGTTGAGATTAATGTCATCTCATTCTCTCGTTCTCTCTTTTCTCTCTCTCTCTCATTGTCTTACAGCATCCACATACCAATTTTTCTTTTGCAAGAAAATCTGGGTAAGTGCTGATGTGCCATTTTTCCTCCTCATTTCTTTTTATTGATTTTGTACATCTGGTTATGACAAACAGATTAAGTCCTCTTCTGTGAATCAGTAGGCATTATCCCCTCGTATTTACTAAATTGTATTCCATTTCTTTAGGCCATTAAGGTCCCCAAAACTGAAAGAGAGACAGAGCATGGACCCCATAGTAAATCACTTCTATAAAATCGATATTCACATATTATTTATACTTCATGTTTTAATGTTAAAGGTGCAATCACATAGGACATTACTTCACAGCACAGCGAGTGGAGTAGCTAACGTTAGCTGCTGGCTATATTGACAGTCATAAAAGCCCGTGCTCACGCAGAGCTCTGTACCCAACTGACAGACACACTTCCTCGGTTTAGAATTGCAGTAGGAACCGCTAAAAACACAACAACCTAGCAGTTCATCTGCATCCGACGGACAGGCACTTCACTAGCTTAGAGTTACAGTAGGAACCACTAAAAATAACACTACCTTGCCGTCCTCTCCACCCGACTGAACACACTTTGTTGGCTTAGAATTAGGGCAACAATTGCTAAACACACTGCAAACTCACGCTCCCCTCTCCTGGCTTAAAATAACGCACCATTGTTGGCTCAGCCGTGGCCCGCTTGCCTGGTCCTCCGGTAACGTTAGCAGTTAGCAGGGTTAGCATGGCGGCGTTAGCCAGGACCAGTCGGGATCTCTTTAATCACTGTGTCTCAATTGTTTTTGCCAGTAACCAACGGGTTGTCTAGCTAGTACTCTATAAATACATACTATGTACATAATTTTCCATGTAGCACCTTTCCATTGTTTAGGAGGCAGCAGTTGACATATACAGTCTATTATATTCCTGTATTGTTCCCTTTTTTAGGGAAACGTTTTGACTGTAGCAGTTCCAGCGTTCTATGAATGTGATTATATTTCCATAAATGAGTTCACCAGGCTCAGGTACCTCAGGGAAAGGGAACCCCCATTAAGCTAGCTATATAACTCAATGTGAGTACACAAATGTTAAAATGACATAACATGCCTGTCCCTTGTAGCAGTGATAAATTAGCCTGAAGCTAATGCGTAGAAGAGAAATTGAAAATACTAGCATTAGCATTGTTGTCAGAAAAGATAGTATTTCAACTTAGTATGTTTCCTTCATTTCTGATAACGCATTGGGGTCATTTTGGGATTTATTACAATAAACATATTACATATTGGACCTTTAAATTTGGAAGGCACAGTAAATTCCTAACTCTATTTGTGAATGTCTACCATTGCATATACCTGACCTAGAGCCTAGCGTCAGTGTTGTAAATGAGATATTTCTTTGTTTTTTCACAAAAAAGACCAATTTATCTTTGCTAATAGCATGTTGGATTCATGCTAATGTACTGTATATGTTCATACATGCTAAAATGTCTCTGTTTTAAATGGATTAAATGAAGTTGTCCAGTCAGATATTATCAAGAGCTTGACCTTCGAATATCTCGTTCTCCTCTGGTAGACTATCAAGATAATTCATGTTTGTGTCTTCCTTTTCAATATTTCATGATTTGTGTTGTGATTTGTGCGTGACAGCGAGAGAGATAATGACCTTGTCCAGTTGGTTGATGCCTTCTTCCACACAGCAGATGGAGGCCACTGTTCTCAGAGCGTGAGCGTAGAGCTCCCTGAAGCGGTCCTGCCTGCAGATCTTAAACAGGGCTACCACAGCTCCTTCCTGTGGAGGAAGGAAAAGTAATTAGATGTTTGTGCATTAGAAAAGTGCATCATAAATCTGCACTGATGCTAAATTGTGATCGGTTCAATCCACACAGTAAACAGTAAAAGCGCTTTCAGGCATCATCGTGTGTTTGCATGTGCATGCCTGTGTGTGCGTGTGTGTCTTAGAAATAAGGTAAAGCTGCTAAATATATGAATATGGAACAATAAAGACAAACTGCTTTTCACTGTGTGAATTGTCACTGCTCTCACAAGCCTTAGTACTGATCAGACACATTCTAGTTACTATTATTTACCATTATTTATTCATTCCATCCTCCTGGCACAGTAGACCTGGTTGTTTTGCTGAGTTGCTCAGGCCTCTGTCGCTAAGTTGTGTTAGCATATGCATCTATGGTGATAGCATGCCTGTTGTTAACACAAGTTATTTTCTGTCATTTCAGTGTGCATACTGTCATCCTTCACATTAATTAAACAATGAGTAAATTCATTTATTAAGACATTCATTAAATGTCTGTTAATGAGCACCCCTCCACATTACCTGCAGGTCAGGGTTCCAAACCTTACTACTTTAGTGTCTATGGTACAAATTGGAAAACAGGAAGCAGGATCTTCCAATGGGCTTTATAGTCGGGGGAATTGGACTGTACCATTCTGAATAGAGTAGAGGGGGTTGGGGGTTTCATTTTGTTATTGGAGGTTGATGTTTCTTCTCTCAGTATTGTTGGTGTGACTTTAGGAAATGTTATTTAACGTGTCTGCCAATTCCAACATGGTTGGTACTGAATGTTCACAGGCAACACATTTAATATGTTTCACCAGATATCATAACTTGAACTGGAATATCCGTGCTTAGTGACTACAGCATCATCACACCTTTTATGGTTATATTTAGGCATTTACAGCACTTGGTTAAGGACAGGGAAAGATCATGGTGTTGGTTTAATACAGAAAAAGATCACAGTGATCAGAGACCCAACATATTTATTAACATTTGACCTAAACCAGTATCTTTCCCTAATCTTTGCCATAGGGCTTTTAAAGTGCTATGTGGTACATAATTGTATAATTGTAGCGCATTTAATTAAAAAAACATTGACTGTGAACATAATGAAGGCAGGGATGTTAGACAGTGCAATGATTTGGGAAACAAATTCTTAATGTCTAAACATAATTTCTAAATAACATAAAAACTATTGCATATTATGTATTTAACACAATGAAGTGCCCATTTTTAAGAATGCACAGCAACACCACATGTGTGCCTTAAGTTGCGTTCTCATGAAGACAAGTGAAGACTGTGTTTGTTGCAACTGGTTTTCTGTATATTTGTATAAGTTAATGTTGGACCAAAAGGTGGTTAGGGTTGGAAAACAACTTTCAGTAAGAGTACAGCTCTTGTGAGACTTCCACAGGCCTGACATTAGGCTTCATACCGCCACATCATATACCATACGTCATAATCAGCTCTTGTCTTGAAGCACACATGATTGTGCAAAATGATTGATCAAATTGCTCTTGCTAGACTGTGCCGCGAGAGCCAACGGGTCCCAGCAGATCCAGCCAATAGCAACATGCTGGGTTTAAAGAGTACGGAGGACCTGGAATGATCGATGGATTCACTCAGCGAGCCTGCCAACCGTAGAACCTTTCAAGTGGCTCACATAATTGATCATCTCAGATAAAAACAGCCAAAATATACTTAGCTCATGAATGGAAAACACTGAACTGAAAAATTTTTCCCAGCCATAATAGATGAGCATTTTCTGCTGGATTATGTGTGGTATAAACAAACAAAAATAGCTCCCGTACTGCTCTGTCTACACCAAAGCACCCCTCTGACAAAAAACACTTGCAGGTATTGAATTGTATTCAGCGTGCAGATAGATAGAATTACCAGGAGGAAGACAAGGCCTGTAACTACCACCATTATCCTAATAAGGCCATTATACTGGGCTGGCACGTCTCATATGCTGCTAAGGCCATGCTGCCGGGGCTTGGAGTGACTAATCATCCCGCCCTCCAGCCTGACCGCTCTCCCCTTTTCGCTGCCTACGCAATATTGTTCCCCCATACCTGGAAGAACTGCGAAAACCGACAGACAGTTTTTTTGTAAACCTTTCAAAACTCCAGAGACTTGCAGGCTGATTCAAGCTGTGTTCAGGCTGTGATGAAGAGGTTGTTGATCCTGTTGTTATTCTGTGACGCAAATGTTGACCATAGCGTTCGGTGATAATGTTCAGAGGGAGTCTGTAAAGAAACTCTGAATGGTTTAATACACTTCTGAGCTTTAGTTATTTAGTTTTAAAGTCATATTTTGTGATATAAAAAGTTTTATTGAAGTTTTAAAACAAGTTACAACATTGCCCTTCTTCCCTTTCCCTAAGTGGCAGTGCACCTTGTAAATAAGAACCTGTTCTTAATGACTTGCCTTTAAAAATAAAGGCAAAAAAACAAAGGAAAATTGATACCTTTGTATTTGTTTCTGCATTTGTCTATTTGAAGGACTTAGGACTGTATTTTAAACACTACGCTTTCACTAAATTACTGACCCGACCCACCTGAATGCGACAGGTGAATCAAAGGGGGTCAAATCAATCAATCAAAGTGCAAAACTCCCTCTTAGTTTTATTTCTACTGTATTATTATTATTATTATTATTCTTTTGACAGTATGTTGTTTTATTATTTTTCTTTTTGTTATGTCATCCACTGCTGTACCCAAGTACAGCCTAATTTTTAGTGTTCATCTGGATAATTTAGCTGCAGTAGCATCTATGTTTACGTTAGCCAAATCGAGGCCACATTTACATTGATTTGATAGCAAACTCCAGACAGCAGCGGTGCGGCATTTATCAACATCCCGGCTACAAGGAGTAACACTTTCCTTGCAAAACAGTAACGTCAATGGTGAATGAAAAACAAATCCAATTCAATTTGATGTATTTAGTCGCTGTGTGGGCCTGTGTTGATGGGTAATTTGTTTGTTAATGGGCTGGGTCCATTGTGGCCTAAACTGTGTTCTTTGTGGGTGTAGCCTACTACAGCAGTGGTGTCGGATTGTGTTGGATTGTGCACTTGGCCTATATGATTTATCTTCATCTGAACCTTTTTACTAAATTATTTCTGTAGCATTGATTGATTAATTAAACTTTTGATTGCCAATGTGTCAGTCTTCACTGTTAATTTCCTATGGTGCTGAAAGGTGTGCGTTTGACAACTTTTTTCCAAATCTGTATAGCAACAAGTCGTGTAGGCTGTGGTTCATTGCAGAAGGCTTATCTTGTGATGAGGGGGGGGTATTCACCTTTTTTTGAGCACCCACCGGCAGATACATTGTATGTTTATATCTCAATAAATGAGATGGTGTGGAAAGTTTCACTTTCACCAGTCTTATGGCATTTAGCTATCTTTCTTTACTCAGTAAAAAAAGAAAAAAGATAACCTCCAGACAGTTTCATTTAGCCAATCATCAGTTTGTAGTAGAAGCTTTCGGTTTGTTTTATCTTTACAGACTTTCTCCTGCTTTTCCTTTTCACAGATCAGTGGACTTGTCTGTCGTTTCTTTCCTTTTCCCATCAAACAACTTGCAGTTCTATTTTTTCCAGTGGCTTCATCCTCATTCCTTCAATGAAGCCAATATAACACATTTATCCTCACACTCATGCACTTTGGTACTTGCTCCACTGACATCATCATGTCAAACTCGACTACTTCTACCTCTTTATCCATGTTTGCATGTGAAGGCCGTCACAGCGTGTAATTTCTTTCCGTCTCAGTTTTCTGAACTGAACTCTGTGCTCTGGCCTGTTGTGTTTGCTCACACAATGCCTGCAGCTTCTATCGGCTGCTGACAGTTTATGTCTTGATTTGCAAACAGAAAGGTTGGAAGCAGGGTGCAATTTGCCAGAGGGGATGCATGGTATTTCCCCCTTTCTGGTCTATATATCCCTTCCTCTGCTAAATCCTCACCAGTGGAGATAAAATGCATCCCCCCCCTCAAAATGATCAGTGCTACTTCACCAATAGACCATTATATACCTAAAAATACGGTATCTAAATACCGTACACAATCACACTCATTATATTTCTTTATTTATATTTCTACTCTGATATGTATACTATTTGTGCAACTGCAACACAGCGTTTCCCTTCGGGGATCAATAAA
>NC_045740.1:15181816-15220791 GCF_008692095.1 Etheostoma spectabile
CTGATTCTGATTCTGATTCTGATTCTGATAAAATAGAAGTATTTAAAGCGCTGTAACGTGAGCAGTCTACAATGGAATAGAACGATGAAATCCAAGCGGCAGTTTCTGGTTGTATTTATCCACGACAGAGCTCCGGGACGCCAGCTACCAGCAGAAGTTGTTTTGCTGCCAAAGCTGTGAGCCGGCTACAGGCTTTGCCAGATAACCGTCCTTTCAGTAGTGGTGTGCGGTACTGCAAACTTTAGTACAGATCTGACCAAGTAAATACAGGGCCAGTAGTGCTGATAATGATACAATACTGATACTTTTTAGTAACTATGGTAGATGCATTATCAAATTGCTAAATCTGAATGAATTTTCATGACCTTTAAGTGATTTTGTGGTTTTTCCTTTGGATTATTAATAAGTTAAAACACAGGACAGAATTTCCACATGCTTGTAAATATTTGTTGTGTTAACACTTTATGGCCTTTTTTACAAATTGTACAGATTGCTGTTCATTTTTGGGCCTCTGTCCTGCTTGTGTGTGTGTGATTAGGGTTAAATAAGCTTTAACCCATGGTTGAACATTAATTCATTGGAGAGAATCTTGTTGAAAACAGGTTAAAAAATGTTTTTCCATTTGATGTATTAATTCAATCACAAAATTTGCATCTTGGTGTTTGTACTCAATAGGCTGTAAGTGTAATATACTGTAGCTGAATTAAGCCCCTGAACAAGACACATGTATAAACATGATGAGAATACTAGTTAAAGCAATAATGAGCAGGTTGCTATAGATTAGATGGACGTTTTTTAACTTGTTCTACATACCACTGTATTTTCCTGGCCGCTTACTTAATTGTTTGCCTAGCACCGCTAACTCACGTGACAGTACAACATCAATAATAATAATAATAATAATAATCATAATAATAATAATAATAATAATACATTTTATTTGTAATGCACTCTACATTTAAACAAATCTCAAAGTGCTACTGGTAAGATCATAAAAGCAAGGTTAAAAAACTGTGTAAAATATCTATAAATAGAGCGACAACATTTTTGTGCAAGGTTAAAACTCATAAGTTTTGCTAAAAAGATTCACATCAAATCACAAGAGGGGAGAGGAGGAGCAAAGTGTGCCTGCTCTGCGCTGGGACAGGAGTGGCGCTTGAAAGCAGCAGCAAGCCAGTTTCCCTCTTCGATGAAACCGCAGCGGTGCATACTGAAAAGAAACTAAAACTAAAGTCTTGATCTCATTACATAATGTTGGTATCGATATTATCGATGTTTGGATCGATCCGCCCATCACTACCCTTCAGGGGCCATGGTATTTGAGTTTAGCCAGGAAAAGCTGGCGTCATGCAGCGATCACAGTTAACTTTAGGCACCAAAATGACTATTTCAGTTTAGGAAAAACAAGTGATTCCTGTGTGAAAGTATTAAGGTTCCGCCACAATGTGATATCCGCTTTCCGGCTTGAAAGAGATGTACTTTCCATTGAATATTGATATATACGCTATATACAGTCAAAAGTTTAGGGTCACTTAGAAATTTCCATTGCACTCCATTGTAGACAGATTACCAACTCAGATCAGTTGCATTTATTTTTTAACCAGGGCAGCAGTTTTCAGATTACATTATGTGCTTACATGATTGCCAAAGTGTTCTCCAATGTTTTCTCAGTTAGTTTTTTTAAATATCATATAAGATGTCAGATAAGTGAATAGAATGAGCCTTTGGTACATTGGATGAATGGTTGCTGATAATGGGCAATGTAGATATTGCATTAAAGATCAGCCCCCCCACACAAATCAGCTGATATTCTGTCTATAATGGAGTGTAATGAATGTTTGTTTGTGACCCCAAGCTTTTGACCGATAGTGTAAGTGTTTTTGGCACTGGCCGAGATTCACTATATCCATGGTATTGCAAGGGGGATTTAATTGAAATTGAGACAGCACTTGAACTACTTCCTCTGTTGCACTGTATTTATCAGTATCTCTGCCCTCTCTACTGGCGTAGTTTTGACAACACGCTGCCTCTCACCAGGCCTGAGTTATCGCCGTGTCGTGCTCTTACAGCCTGCAGTCTAAAGCTCTCAGCGTTAGAAGAGCAAGGACACACACACAGGGAATCTGCCAACATGGACACAGATCCGTATCCATCATGACAGCAGGTAAACACTGAGACAGCAAACTCCCCTGTACATAATGACACAGTCGCTCTCTAATATTCCAGCTGCTGTTTGATTTATGAGGTGACACATGGCACAGTATTAAACACTGTCAGCTCATATAACATTTTTCTTTTTGGTGATCTCAACCCTGCTCTATTCTGTGTGGAGTTTGTGCGTCCCCGCTGTATTTGTTGGTGCTTCTGTTCCTTCCCAGAGTCCAAAAACATGCAGGTAAGGGGAAAATGTGAATCTAAATGACCTGGTGGATTAAGGAACAAATATCGCAAGGCTTTTTAAGATGAACATGTGATACATTTATTTAGTGTGATACTAAAGGCTGACGTGGGCGGTGTTTGACAATCATTTGTATAGAATGTTCTGACCTGCTTGGTATACCAGATGGGTGCAGTTCCTTCAGTCACGATAATGTGATAAGTCAGAGTCTAATGAGCTTTGAATTACACAAAAAATGCTTTGAGGATCCTGTTATTGTATAAACCACACATACATTATGAGACACATGAGTTTAAAACAATGCTAATGTTTGGAAATAATGAGTTCTTATAATTAGGAAATTAGGAAAGACTTGAGAGACAGTGGATCTCACACTCTATTTTGTTCAACATACAAAACTTTTAGTTTTCTTAATTTACATCTTTGTGCTGCTCTTTTCATTGGTCATGCATATATTTACCTTTACATTAACATTTAACAATTTATTAAGCTACCTCAGAAAGTTCCAAATAATCGGTTCCAGTCAAATTTGTACTTGTATATGAAAGTTCTCACTGTGACAAACCCACAGAGAATAACCACAAGACTTTCACCCAGGAAAGCGGGGTTCGTGTCCTGCGTGTGTCTTTAACCAGCCCGTTATTCCAGGGAGTCACAGAGACGTGACTCCAAAAGTCTCGACCAAGCACGTTAAGGTAAAGCCTGTTATATGACGCTAATGGAGACTTTTACCGTCAACAACAACAAAGGCACCTGACCAAGCGTTTGTATTTGACAAGATGGGAGTGAGAAAGTGTTGTTGAAACACATGCCTGCTGCTGGAAACAGCACTAATGAGAGCTGTGGGACTGAATCAAGACTGTAAAGAACAAAAGCAGAACAAAACAATGAGCTGAAAGACACTTAGAAAACTTTGTAGCATTGAGGGGAAAGACTCCAGTGTTTGACCCATCCACCACTACGACCAACCTCCCTGTGCGGATTTTCCCCTTCCATACCACATGCTAAATCCCATTTATATCTTGCTGTCCCCAGTACGTTCTACACGCACACCAAAGGGTGCCTTTTTCGCCCTTGTCCAAACATCCGTAGTTTACGTGTTCGGAATGAGAACGGGTTGGTTTCAAGAACATGACCCACTCTGCGCTATATGTTCTGCAGTCCTCAGACAGACAAAGTTAGCGACTGGTTGGTGAACACGGTGGTGCATTTAGCAGGTAAAAGACAGATATTTTCCCCGGGATTTGGTGAAGACCGAAACAGAGTTCAAAGAGAATGGTTATTTGATTCACATTCATCAGGTGGCCAGAAACACCACTCCAAATTAATGCTGGGGATGTTGGATGTGTAAAAAGGCAACTGTTTCCTAAAAAGTTGTCATGACTTTACATGGTAAATACATGCCAATGTTGTGTTAACAGTTACACAACCAAAGTATCAAGTATGCGTCTTTATAAGTACCCAAATGTTTTATTTGATTAAAAAAAAGTTAGTTCATGTTTGAATCCTCAAAGTATGAATGTGTTGATTACATTTGAATCACTCTACAAAACCCAGGGGATGACTTCATAAGCTGCCCTGATATGATGTGGAAGTCAACAAATGACAAGCAAAATGAGCAAAAGGAACTGTTGTTGTCATCACTGCAAACGACAAGTTAATACCTAATTATCACACATTTTCCCTGAGGAGCTGCCCCCGCCTTAAACTGTCTGGTATCCATTATGCTGTTTAACATTGTTAAACACTTCTGGCACTTCCAGCATATATACACAATGATTCATCTCCATTTATCATACTGCCTGCTTCACTTCCACACATTACACATACCTCCTTTCTCTTCACACACAAAACATCACTCACTAAACTATCTACTTACAGCAGCACTGGTAAATAGATGGAAAAGGTGGAGATATCAGGTGCCCACCCAAATATTTAAACGGCTCATAGCCATTTTTCAAAACAAGTGAAAAAATAAAGTCAACAGGCTGTAGAAAATGAGAATAAGTGAAGATCTCAGATATGAGTCAGAGGATACGCACTACTGTATAAAGGGTGTGTTTATGGAAGTGTGACAGACTGACTTATGCGAGCTAATTAATTCAGATGGCAGGTGGAGGATGTTTTGTATTGGGTATTCATTAGCCGCCATTGGCAGTCAGGTGTCCTTTAGATGTCTCTCTGAGGGCTCAGCCAGCGTTGTTACTGTAAGAGTTAAGAAAGAACGTATTGAAAGGGAAAAGATGCCTGTGCAATCCGCATTTGTGACCAATGCTCACTCCTAATGGGAGCTGACGGTATTGATCTGACAGTCTGGCAGCGAAGCAGGCGTGTGTTATACTGTGTGTAACATTTTGTGTGTCTGGGCAAGCAGGAAGAGTCTTATCAAGAGTATCCTGGAAGCAGTTGGTTAACTAATGGCCAATTCAGACTTGCTGTCTGGTCTGTCTTGTCTTATCTCACAGGGAAATAGCTTTTTAGAGGCCTGTATAAAGAGATAGTTGCAGGTCTGCTGGCCTGGATGATGAACATAGCAGGGGTGTGTCTAGAATCAAGCAAGGGGTGGAGATGTAATATCAAATGAAGCTGCTCCTACCAAAGACTGGGTGGGAGGGCCGTGTGAAATCATAAATCTAAGAGAATAATATATCATGCCGCCAACTTGTGACCAACGTCAATATCTCTGACCTCACAGGTTTTTTGCGCAATTAAACGTGTCAGTGGAGACGGGTTCATCTCAGACACATACATTTCATTGTAGTCATTAGCCAAATCAGACTCCCGGCCAAGATGGTACAACTAATGTCAGCACGGGATGAAAGCAGTACAGTACAGAGTCCATTGGTACGTCCCACAGTACCTTGGCAATGATGCTGCAGAGCTGAGGTCCGTCCTGGGTGAGGGACAGTAGGTTGCTGATGGCACTGCCGATGGTGTGAACGCTGTCCGATGAGTCAATCTGTTTGATCAGGAGCTGCGAGGAAGATCAAACATTTTTGTTACGGACCCAGAAATGCAATTCCCATTGTCAGTAATTGTTGCTTTTGAATGCTGTTTAAGTGTCTTTAAGGAGGTTTTTTTTTTTTAAAGTGGATTTAAGACATTACTTGCAAGACTTTTCTGTTATCCTGGCTTCGTTGTCTTTTAAATTATCCTTGTTTGTTTGAAGTCTGTTGTTTTCCATGGTGCCAAACTCAGAAACAGGATAATTGTATTTTTTTTTTACATTCTATGCGTCATTTCATAAATCCCAAATGATATCAGTAAATAGCATGGATAAAAGGCTGTGTTTATTAGAGAAACACTTAAATAACAATGTGGTTGTGGAATCCAGTGAATGGTAAAAGTGAAATCCAAGATGGTGCTATACTGTACAGATGACAATTAATCTGACAATTAACTATAAAGTTTACTTTCAAGTTTCTATTATTATATGTTGATTCACCATTATTTTTCATGAAGACAAAATGGGGTTTAAATGCGCTAAAGACTAAGTTGCATCTGTAGTGACGGATTTCAACATCTAACGGAGCACATTTGGAGGATAAAAATAAGAATATATTTGGCAAATATTTCAGAGCTGGGAGTTATGATTCAGTTACATACCCGGATCTCATTGGCTAATGCCATGTCAATCATGTTGCTGAAGGAATCACTGACATCTGTAAGGATCTCATGGATGGCTTCCCTCATGGACTTCAGAAAGAACTCATCATCGGTGTGAAGGCACCTGTGGGTGAAGGGACATTTTGGATAATGTTCCACATAAATCAGTCTGTTTACTATTTTTTTCATGATTTTTTATTAGCGTGTAAGAGTCTTGCCTCTCTGTAATAGTGGTCAGCTCCATACACTTTTCCAGCAGAGATTTCTCATACTGTAAGAAAAGGAGAAACACGTGATGCTGTGATGACATGAATGGCTTTGTACCCGGATGTATTTGATATAATCTGACTTCAGCACAACATTACAGCATTTCCTAAGGTGTCAGTATCAGATTTTTTAAGATGTATGACATTTTGATCATTAATATAGCAAGTTTTCAAAGGGCAAATGTGTAATTCTATAATAAAATGGATAACGTCACATTTAATTTTAGCAGTGACACCGCGGCCACTTAATGGCTACTTGATGGCCAATAGATGGCTTCTCTATCCCTGTTGATAGACTGATATGCCCAGGCAAATATAAATGGGTCTTATTCTAAGATTAGTAACTGCATGAAAAAGTCCAATTTAAATAGTAATTGGTGTGGCAGGAAGTCTCAGAGCCTAATTTGTAACTTCCCTGTTTTGTAACGCTGATGCTTTTAAGGCTGGTGAGACCCCAACCTTGCTTCACATGCTAACTACTTCCACAACCCACAGTCACCTTCTGCATTTCAGGCGGTGTGCTTCGGGCGGCGCCGTACTCGTGCACCAGTGAGCGCACGTGGCAGTTTGCCCTCACGGCAGTGCTGTGGACCCTCTGCCAGCGTCCCTTCTCTAGTCGCTGGAACATCTTGCCGAGCTCCGTGCTGACCACCAGCGCTCGGCGAAGCAGCGTCTGCAGGTTGTTCCTGGCAACGTGGTCCCCTGCACCGACCCCGGAGGCCACGATCAGCTCTCCCTGCTGGCCGTCCTCCTCCACCCCGATGGGTTTGGCCTGGAGGACACACATACACTCTACCTCCGTCATGTGCCGGAGGTCCTCCATCCAGCGCTGGACCGAGTCAACCTGGAGAGACTGCATGCGTGTACTGTGGGAGAAATTAACACAGAACATTTAGCAAGTCAGACATAGTTTATTCATTTTGGAGATGTGTTACAGGGATTTAATAGCAGGAGAGAGCTTTGTGTAATTACAGGCTAAAAATACAGGACAAAGATGTGTATTTAAACTTAAGATGGTTGATTTTACAGGCACACACAAACACGCAAACACAAATCCAGTTTGACTGTACGGATTGTCTTTTCTTTTAATATTTGTTAATATTGGGGCTGTTTATGTAGATCAATGGCCCACATCAAAATAAGGTCATACAGACCAGAGTTCATTCGCCTCTATTGATTGATTTATGCAGCAAAAATTCATTCCCTGCTAACAAGGAAGAAAAGAAAATCAGAAAGATCAATTTTATATTGACTGTGGGGTTTTGTAGCAGTTGCTCATTATTGATAGAAAAATAAAGAAGTACAAATTACTGCACATGTGCCACCCTTGTAGCCTAGACTACATTTATAAGTGGGCGGGTATTTTCATAAAAGGACAACTTTTCCTAATCTCACTAGCCTATATTATTCCTCCTTCTCCAGTCTTCTTTTTATAAGAAAGTATGGGTTAGTGTAGGTCTGGTATGATAAAACCAAATAATAAGAGATTTTGTATTCAAAGAGTTTTAAGGGGGAAAGGAAGAGGAATGGGCGCCCGCTCTACCAGGTGAGCCAACCAGGCGCCCAGGTGTGTCTTTTTTTAATGGCATTTCCAAAACCAAAAGGACAAGAAATACATTGTAAGACATAGTTTTAACCATGTGTTTGTCTGGTCTAGCCACTAAAATTAGCATGCCAAGCTAACCAGTTACATACAGTAGTATGTGGGGATACAAGGTACACATGGTTATGCAGCATTATATCGTACTTAGCTTTATTTACATATGTTTTTCATCAACTGGTGTGGATGCTGACTTTTACCTGGTACCTGGAAGCTTTAGCCTTAGTCTGTTTGTTTCAGTCTAAATTAGCATGATATAAAATACAGTATGTAGCCATCAGATTCATACCTTTCTTTTTTGCATAGTTGTTATTGTCAAACAAGTCAGCTGGAAACAATTCAAAGTCAGGTGGAGACTGTAGAGTTTTCAATCCACTCACAGAGTTCATGTTAGTTAGCTAGCTAGCATAGCTAATACAAACTGCCAGTGACAGTTGGGATTTTAGTTGGAAACAGTGGTGGTCACTGACTAACAATGAAAGGTTTTTTTTGTCTACTGCTATCCCAATTTAAGCATCTATTGTTTCAAAATGACTGGGAATGTCATGTGGAAAATCTGCCACCGCTATCATTGTAAACTGCCTACGTACCACGCTAAACTGGAAAGCTTAACAGGTGTAAAATAAAGGCGATGGGCTTAGTCAGGGGTCAATTATAAAATATGAAATAGATGTTAATTTAACGTTAAAATTAAATGAACCACATTGCTTAAAAATTGGATATAAAATGCTGTTGTTGATGAGTGCAAGTATGTGTGACCAATGTGGGTAAGTCCTACTAAAATGATAATTTGAGCCCTCATACATGCAAATAAAACCCACACTCCTCTCTGAAATAAAATTCCATTTACCACGTAATATAACTGCAGCAATAAAACCACCAGGGCATTCCTAAAATCAATGATGTGTCCTTGAGGTCAATTATCCACCAATGGGTTTCTTCACTTGTTAGTTTAAGCATTTCCCCAAAGCGTGGAGACGGGTGGGAAGTGCAAACACCCCTCCCCATTTCAATCTCTCCCAGCATTGACCCTAATGAACGCAGGCTTAAGGGGGCAAGCCAGAGTCCTGCATGCAGTGAGCCAAAGCTCCATAAAAGTGGACAGGTCGATGCCTACTATAGCCACCTCTGCCTTGAGTCAACACATGGGAAAGGGACTCTACTGATCTTGATATTTTTCCTCTTGGAAGCTCGCTGGAGACATTGCGATATTGCTTTGGTATTGAATATTGGTTGACCTGGCTGGTTTAAGAGGAGCATTGTCGCTGTGTTTACACTCAAAAACAAAGATTTGTCATTGACCACACACACAACAGCTTCAAGGCAGGTATTGGGTTTCAGCTTTCAGCCTGGTTACACACAGGACAGAATCATTGGGAAACCTCCAATTATATCTAATCCACTATCAAACCACACAGTGGTCGGCTGTTTACTTAAGAAACTCATGGAGATTTGTCAAGTCATTAAAAAGAAGATTAACTCGGGTGACATGAAAGGACATGAACATAAACTGCGTCCAGTTTTGCTGATAAAAAAAGAGTCATCAGGAGAATGCCCAAATTATTGTGCCATCTATGTTAATTTTAAGTGAAGCCTTTCTTCAGCCTTATCTTTAATTTGATGTTCACTTTAAACAAACAATCAAAACTTAAATCAGAAAGCATGTTCTTTTCTGCAACTCAGAGCCTCCAGTAAATATGTTTTAGAAACACTGAGTATGGAGACTGAGTGCACACACTGATACGTGCACAAATGCACATACTGCATATTGTATATAAATGTTGCAGTAGAATAACAATGCAAAAGTAGTCAAATCTGTAGGATGCAGTGTGAGGAGGCGGACCAGTTCAAAACTCTCTCCGGCAAATAAATCTCCCTCAGTTTGGAAAAGGATGAAGATGTAATTAGCTGTAAATGTAGACTAGAATAAATAACAGAAAAGTGTTACAAGTTACAAGTGCAATAATCATTAATATGGAGCTTGTTCTACTAAGTGGGGTAAATGGTTTCATAGTGACTCCCTAAATATGGATGACATATGAGTTTTGGTTTAAATCTAAGCAATTAAAGAAAATCATTTCTCCTAAATGTTCCTTGCAAATAAAATACAGCTAGAGCCCGCTTCAGTTTTTTTCCTCACATTTATAAAACCTCTTAAAAACCACTCCGGTTCTCAAAACGTCCTTTAGATAGAGATTAATCGCACAGTGGTGAATAACATAGCGGCTCAAACTAAGTGAGTCAAATTAGCCACAGAGAGCTTGATCACCAGTCACTGAAGAGGAGTTTGAAAGAGCTCTCCCTTCTTAATTGGCATCATCTACGTATACATTACACCCAATCAACCTACACATTATCAGTAGACTAACCTGGATGACACAGAAACAGAGAAAATGTCCAGATTTGTTTAGCATAAATGTCTATTATGTTTATCAGGTATTATACAGTTCCTAATAGCGTCAAAGTGACACTCTGAGTCTGAAAATGTACAAACAAGCAAATCAATCTAATATGTGCATCAAAATGCAAACTTCTCTTCATATCAAACCCAATGTGGCCATTTCAAACCCTTTTTCCACAGTTATATAACAGCATCACATGAGGATGAACCCGTCTTGATTTACACACCCATCATGCCACAAAACCCCTCACCACGGGCAGAAAAAGAAGATGATAATAATGGGCTTGTTTTCCAAAGGAGGGGAAGCGGTGCACTTCAGCTAGCAGGGAATGACAAATATTTACATGCGGGGCCAAGAGAAGGTCAGGAAACAGCAGCTCTATTATCCCAGACAGGGATCCTGATGTGGAGATGAAGCATCACTCTGCCGGTGGCTGTCAGTAAACTGAGCAGCGGTGGCAACAGCAGAGATAGGCACTGGTTTGTAAGAGATGTCATTGTTTAAAAAAGAAAAGTGGCATTGCAAGATTTAAACCTGTTTTTGCACCAGGCTTAGAAGTCTATTCATTTTTGTTTGTTTTTAATGTCAAATGTTCTCTTTCTGTTATAATTAGATTCAACTGATCTACTGCTAGTTTTTGATAGTCTTTATAATTAAACATTATTACACTAAAGTGAATTGAAAATACCTGTAATGCTCACATGGTGTGACTGTGATAAAGGTTTAATCCTGTGCAGATTTACAAAAAGGAATCAGGTTTGTGTGCTGAGTTACTGCTCCCTCTTCCTGTAACACATCAAGTGAAAATGATAACTTGAGCTTTTAAAAGATTGACTTCTTCAACTTTTCCTGTGCTTGAGAGACGTAAAGAGAGTTGCTCTGCTGGGTGAGTCACTGAGAGGCTGCTGCGCTGCCTGTTCAGCTCCGGGGGGGACTTTGGTTGAAATGTGACTTGGTTTTCTGACATTTCTGTGTTATGTCAGAAAAACCAATGAAAAGGATATATCAGACCCTTTTCAGAGAAGTCTGACTGGATGGGGACGTACTCGAGTCAGAAACTCGTAATTATGATAACTCTGGTATGACAAGAATGCAGCATGAGGTATATTTTGTAGTATTTAAGTAAAAATATGTACTGTGTTCAAGCAGAGTTCAGTCACAAAACCAAACAGTTGGTCAAATGACCAATGTTCTTCTAACATTGGTTTGTGTTAATCGGTTTGTTTTCACACTTTAAAGCAGCTACAAGGAGTATTCAACTGGTTATGAAACTGTCTCATTATAGTAATGATGCCTCTGAATAACCTACATAAAGACCATCAGCGAGAAGATTTGCTAAAGTTATTCTTTATGCCTGTCCCCGGGTCCAATTCACAGCAAAATCTAACAAACTGATATTCTGCACACAGAAAAATAGTACTTTTTAAAGAAAAATAGTATTAAAGACATGTTGTGTCTTTCTTTTTCTTGCTTCCAAATTAAATGCACAAGCAAGCCGGATCAAGATCTTTACGACACGAGGCGTTGGTGCTCCTAGAAACACTAAAGCTTTCGTCCATAGGGGCCGAAAAAATCAACACAAAAATCTTAGTTTCTTGTAGTTGCTTTAAAGCGACACCAAAGATTCTTTTGTACCTTAAATTAATTTTTCCATGAACTAAGTCCTTCATCAACTCGTTATAGGGTGAACAGCACTTTGGCTTTTGCTTTGCGGCTCTCTACCGGCTATAACCGCACTATGCAGGTTTGGCAGATCAGGTAACGGTATCTATATCTCTGCTATCTATTTAGCAAAGTCACTGTGACTGCATCCGGGGCACCCAAGACGAATGTGATTGGTAAATATTATTAAATACAAGCCAGAGTGTTTTTTCCCCCTATCCCGTAATGACAAGCCGAGTTAGCCAGAGACAACTCCAATGTTGACATAGCGCTGTGAAGATAGTTCTGGTTGTGCAAGACTACAGCCAACATCAAATCAATGAAATACATGTTTTTAACAGACAGAACAATTTGCATTAAAGTAACTGCTTTTTAGAATGGCTTTGCTGGTTAAAGCAGTGGCTCATCACCGATGTGAAATTCAGACATTCTCCCGGACAGAAAGTAAAAGATTTCAAATTCAAGTGTAAAATGTTATTCATACAACAGTAACCCAGTACATTTTCAAAAAGCTTCACTCTGTGACATGCGGCTGCTTTAAAGATGGAATCATCTGCTGACAGCTGGGGGGGAACCCTCGCCGAGCAAAGACAAAGAAAGACACAAAAGTAACTCTTGGTGTAGCACACGTGGACAGAATCCCACATCACAGGATGTGAGTCACTTTGTTCGAAGCTAAAAACAGCAGCCGTGTACGCATGGAAACACAATGTCAGCACTGATCGCTTAGCGTGGGCTGTCTGTGGGTCATTCGCTAATCACGTCTTAGAAGAAGATAGAAGATATTGAAAGTAAATGACAATATATATGTATGTGTGCTTTGAACCATAGTGATAGTTACGTCTTTGCCCAACACCCAGCTCACAGCGGGGCACAGCGAGCAGCAGACGGCAGGTTAGAAACCAAGCCGTAGCACCTGCTGTCGCTCAAGTGTGGCAGTTATTGCACAGCAGGAACTAGTTTGTTCTTCAGGGGTGCTTTCCCGTTACTAGGCTTGTTCTACATATCACCAGAGGCTTTACGTGATTTAGAAACTATGTACAACGCTTCATAGATCACGAGCACAGGTTGAGTACGCCTGCTTCTCTTTGCTCTCACTGATGTTTTGAATTAAAGTAAAGACGCCCTGTGTGGCTCAGAGAGTCCGGTTTAAGGAAAGTGTGTGAAATTAACATGTCGTAAAATACAGATAATGGGCTCCACAGTTAGGACTTTGTGGAAGAAAACACTAGAAAGGGGACTTGTTTTACAATGAGTTTTGTGGTTTGGTGAAAGGTTTAAATGTGATTTAAAAGCTGAAACAATTTGACCATTTTGACACAGTTTTCGTGGCCAAAAATTCTCTTAATTTTGAGAAAGTGCTTTTCCTCGTCTATGTGACAAAACAAGCAATATGAGGGCGTCCCTTGGGCTTTAGATGATGATGATGATGGGCATATTTTGTGGGGCAAACGATGAATCAATTAATTGAGTAAATAATACTCAAATCAGCAAACAATTGCACATTAAAATAATCATTTGTTTCAGCCCTATTTTAATAATTTAAGTGATTTAAGTATGACTAGTCTACATGGATGATGTTTAATTGCTCCTGTACTGCTGGAAATTCCATTGGATGTCCCTCATTTCAGCCGGATGTCCGTTACCTCCGGCTTTCTTTGTCTTGAAATTTTAAACTCCAAATCCAGACAGCTAGCTAGAATATCTGCCTGTTTTCTGTTGCACGACTAAAATAACTTTTGAACATACACGTGCCACCAAAACAAGCTCCTTCTCGAGGCTATTTTGTAGTGGTACCATGGCTCTGTCCGGCTGTCCTAGCGCCGCCCATGAGGATTGTGATTTGTTAAAAGAAAGGCCAATAAACCAGAGCACGTTTTTCTCCCATCCCAGAATACTGTGTGGACTAGGCAGACCCTCCTCTGAGGCGCTGTGGTGGAAGGTCTAGAAATGCGAGACTAGAGCCAGTGTTACAAAGAAAGGAAAGTTTGACTAACTCCTTTCAATATGATGACCCAGCTTCACTTCAGATCATTAAATAACTCTTCATTTTCATCACTTATCTTGATTTACCAGCACTAAAACATTACCACAGTAAGGTTTAACCAGGTTTTCGTGTTATTATTCCTGTTTTGGATCCGTCTGCTTTCAGTTCACAGTATTCTGCTGATATGGAAGTCATTCCGCACAATATAAGCAAGAAGGAGTCTTCACTGTTGTCTGCGTTTACACGATTATCACAGTCTGACGCCTGATGTCACTTTTGAACAAATGGAAATCTTTCCCAAATACCACAACAGAACCACAGTTCAGCGAGGCAGAGTGAATGGAAATGTGGGCAGAATGAGCTGCGAGATTTTGAGGACCAGACCATTGTGGCTTTGGCGTCGACTGTTGGAGGAAACAAGGACACTCTTGTCCCAGAAAGTATTAAATATGGATGCATACATACAAAGAGACCGCAGTGGATGGTAGTGCATTCCTATTCTGCTTGAAAACCAGAATTCTCTGAACGAAACCATTTTTACACAGCTCCACAGAAAACGTCAGGGAGTTTTTGTGAAGCGCTGCTTCACTCTGTAAACAGCTGACAGATGAGCAAAGAAAATGGTAAAAGCATATGGCTAATGGTGCTTTCAAATGCATAAGTCACGCCTTAATTTTCTGGGTCTGTGCTCCTACCGAAGTAGCCCTGAGTAAGGGGATATTGTGGCCTCTGACTGGTACAGTTGATTCCTGGCAACGGGGGAAGACATCTGACTCCCAGATGTTTCAGACGGCTTCTAATGTGCAGCCAAGACCAGACTCACCTAAAACAGCACATACTAAGTCTGTTTCTCTCTTGTTCTCTGTATCTTTGTCTCTCTAACTTGTTTCTCTCTGTTGTTTGTTCTCTTTCTCTCTGGCTCACCCTGCCATCCCACATGCGAGGTTACACGCATAGAGGTATACCTACTTCAGGCATACGTGCAACACATTATATTGCGTATTCTTCTCTTTTTCTGTGTCTCAAACCATCTCCAGCTGACTCGTCTCTCACTTTAGTTTGTTGCATTTTTTCCTTGAGCCTCACACGCTTTCCCTCGCATCCTCAAACCCACACTTGTGCAACCTCCAACATTCCTGCGTGCACTGCAAACACAAATCCGCAACTTAAGAAAAGGCAAATATACAGACGAATGACGGCACAGAAACCTAGTTAACCGGCTTGCAGAGCAACAGCCGAGCCTCTTTCAGACTGTAACCCGAGGCCTACATTGCCCAGACAATCTGATCTGGGCAAAGCACTGGTTCTGTTGTGGAGATGTTTGTCAACTGAGTGCCTGTGTGCGTTCCATCTGTGTTTGCAATTTATTTTAATACAATTCAGTCATTTGGCTCCTTTCATCAGTTGATTTACTGAGCCATGTGCCCAACAAATGGATTTATGTGTGAGTGTGTGTATGAGGGACAGACAAAGACAGCAAGTCAGAGATCTGTTTGTTTGAAGATGATCTGTTTGTTTATGTGAGTGTGCATCTGGTTGCCTATGGCGTGACAACTGTACTGATTTAAAATCCAAGGGCTTGCATTGCGTGTCTTCTGCAACGCTGTGTAAGCATTTGTAAACACAGAACTGTCAGAAGATATATATTCAAATGTATTATCAATGACTCAAATACTCTCAACCACAGCAGCTGATGAGGAGGCTTTCCCCTTTAAAAAAAAAAGCATCAGCAACTGACACTTACATTACAAAGATGCAAATTGCTGCTGTGTGATATGAGTTATGTGGTGTGTTTCTCAAAAAAGAGACTTTTCTCGAAGTCAGCAGCAATAGTGTATTTAAAAAGTTGCCCTGTGTTAATAAAATGAGAAAATAAGGACGTAGAAAGTGTCAATTAAAGCTAAATAAACAGGCAGTTAGGGCTTGCGATGAAGGCTGTTTAGTTGATGGCTCAACACTGCGAGTTGAGATTGAGAACATTGAGAGTCTAGTTTGGGTCAGCTGGAAAGATTTGTGCTCCCTGTCAACTTTTCGTGACAGCGTTGAAGCAGCACTGCTTTGTTTTTAATTCCGTTTCTGATTGTTTGGTATGTGCACACTTCTCTTTATGCATCTTGACAATTATTTTCTGAATTTTTGGGTAATAACCTCCAGCTTTTTTGTGCAGACATGCACGCAAAATATGGAATCCAATTGTGGACAGATGTTTTTCGATCATTTATGTGTGTTTGTAGAAGGCAGTGTGGGAGTTTGGGTGTTTGTGTTTGCATTTTCACTAAGGTTTTAACCTTTGGACCTCCTGCTGTTGACTCCCTCATAGGATCCTGACTAAGACCAATATATTGGTTTGGGGATGTTGAACCAACAACTCAAATCAAACATCCGCTGCTAAATATTTCCCAAAGAAGATATGAAGGAGGCGAGGATGTGATTTTGCTCTTACTCAGCTTCAGGGGTGTCTCACCCGTTCTCACCATACACATGAGCCATCTAAAGTTCCTTTAGTTTGAGTTGCAGTTCAGTTCTATGGTGGTCTAAATAATGATGTAGAAGCGTTGTGCATCATGCAAACAACACAAGTCAGTAGGAAATATTCAGCGACCAACATGTTTGCTTTTTGGTTGGATTGGAACTTAGACTTAGACTTAGACTTAGCTTTATTAATCACTTTGGGATGACTCCCGCAAGGAAATTAAAGTTACCAGCATCCGATACACCATGAGAAGGAGAAAAAACAAGAATACAACACAAAAAACACAATGATCATAATGATCCACAGGACAACACACAGTGCATGTGGTCACATGAAGGGATTTTTTGAGGTGTACCAGCGACTAGTAGTTACGACAATACATAAGACAACAGAGACACTGAAGCTACAAATATCTGACTAACACCACCACAGAAGAATTCCTTAACTTTCTCTCTGTATGAGTGCATTTCTGTTTGTGTCTTCAAACTCAAAGACAACTGAGAACCAAACACGGCCTGCCTCCCTCCGAGCAGCTTTGTTTGTTACAAACATCTCTGACGATGACCAGCGACACAACTAGACCTCCATCACCACTGTAAACCTCAATCTCTGCTTCTATAAGAGCTGCCATGATACCAGCGTCTGCCTCCATTACAGTGCATTATCAGGAACCGGAGATCAGAAATAAGAGGGTTATCTCTTGCTATCGTCATATCGATATTGTCAGCATGTTGTTTGTGTGTGTTGCTATATGAGTGTGCGTCTTGATGGATATGAGATCCAGTGTTTCTATGAAACTTTGTGTTAATAACAAACAGTGTGGTAAGTATTGCGTTATTTCAGCGTAGACACATAAGATTGCATGTTCCCTTCAGTCCCTGCACAGGCATGGTGCAGCCTCACGGGTGTTACTCATTTTGCCAGTTTAGACCTCTTCTACTTGACTATTTCTGTTGCTACTTGCCTCATCGGGGATGAAGAGAGCGAGCTACTCTGTCTGGAGCTGCTCTGAGGAGTCGCGGTTCTGTCCGTGGCCATCTTATCTTACTTCAACTCAGCACCTGAAACACAACAAATATCAACATAAACCGCAAGGTCACAAGACATGAGAGTATCCTTCATCAAATCTTATTGTCCTGTCAAATGTGAAAAATAGTTAGGAATAAAGCAAAATGTTCACAAAAGGGTTGTTTAATCACATCAGACTACTTCTGTATATACACTTCTTCTACATATAAACATTCAACACACGCACACACACACACACACACACACACACACACACACACACACACACACACACACACACACTGCATCCTCCTGGCTGTGCTGCTTGCCCCTGCAGCATTATCCACTACAATATCTCCTTATTGATCCGCCTCCAAGCATTCTATTCTTGTTTTGTCTTTTTTTTCCCTCCAAGTAATTTAATTATCAATAAACCTCACTGTTTTAAATAGCTGCAAGCCGCTGGTGTGCCAGTGGAATAATATTTCTTATCTTCTAATTGGCTGGCTGCCAGCCAGTGACTCTCTTCCTTACTTTGTGCCTGAGCAAAAGAGGCTGACACTCTTAAGTGCCCGCAACTTTATTCCGCCGTTTTATTGATGTATCCCATTTAGATTAGTCCATTTTCAATCAGGAGAAGCCACAGACGCCCTCCTGCCTGAACCACACTCTAATCCTTTTAGTTACAATGATATCCTGCAGTGGTGTGGTTACACATTTCATGTTTACTGTGGAGTATAATTAGCAGGTAGTTAAATAGGGAGACTATCTTTTTCTCACGCACACAAACACACACACCCTCCTTTTGACGGAGCAGGTTTCAGCTGTGGTGCCCTGCTTTTTACTAAATGCCTCCAGAGTGTTACAGGATCGATAAACGTAAAAAGGAGAGCTTACAGTAAAGAAATTGAGACTAGAGGGTTGTGTGATGCATGTGGGACGTCGCTGGTTTGATCCTATGGTGGCCTGCTTTTTCAATGTCGCAGTGTTCAAGCCAAAATGCCCCGCCGACAGGACAACCGATCCATTCTGCAGAGTTTGGAAATGGAGAGGATCAGGCACAACACATCAGAGGAGTCATCGATTCTTTTTACTGTTTCCTTCATTTGCTTCCGAAACTCCCGGTATGACATAATTATGAGAAACAAGGGAACTATTTGATAATGAGGAAAAACAGACGGCTTTTTTGGGTGGGTGAGTGACTGGGTGAGTCAGTGACTGCGATTAACAGATCCCTAGCTGGATGAATAGGTGACTAGATAGCACAGATAGAAACAGAAAGAGAAGAGAGAGAGAGAGAGCAGGAAGAAGAAGATGCTGAGAAGGAGAGAAAAGGGGAAGGGGAGGGGGTCTTTTAACTGCAGCCTTGGCATGGCTCCTCAAGGGCCATTTTCAGAGAAAGCATCACAGCGATTCAGAAATGATACCTATACTGTGCCAGGACCATGGAAGTCTGGCAGTGAGCACCCAGTTTTGGGGAATAAGCCACATCTACATAGTCAGTGTAGTTAGAATAGAATGCCATGGAACGAGGTCTGACATAATTGCACTGTTAGATTATTACAATAGAGGTGTGGACGAATTATATTGGCCCTATAATTGAACAGAGGGTCACCGCCAACGAGACACAGATCCAACAGATTCCATTACATGTGCCTCAGGCTCGTTACAGCGCTCTTCTGTGGATTACCATACAAATGGAGATGAGTTGTCCAATCAAGCAATTCAGTCCTGAGCACTTAGAGTGTGCCACAAAGTGCTGTGTTAAGGACCATTGCACTGAAAGTGATCTCTGTCATTCTGCAGTAAGTGGCCACCGACAGCAAATGATACATGAGGGAGGAGAGCGAAAGGGTTTTAGCAAAATGTCAAAAGTCTACAGCAAGTAGAGTGTGCTTTTAAAAGTGTACTTTTTTCCAAGACCATTTCTTTTACAGCTTACCGGACTGATTTAGTTTTTGGTACAGACAGTGCTCTGTTGTGTTGTATTAATATAAAACATTTTTTTTCCATGGGGCTGAAGGCACTGCTGCAAGGCTGCAACTGTTACAGAAATATGAGTTTCTTAAGCAGATGGTCAAACTTTGAAGGATCCTGGCTAATTTTCTGCTGGGGTGGACATTTCTTTTTATGTCTGGGCTGAAACCTGAGTGGCCCTGTGGGTTTCCCCACTCGGTTGCCGTGGAGAACCTGTCGGTTGTAGGTAAGCCAAACAAAGGACACCTCTGTCTCGGCCTAATGTCACATGCCGGGTAAAATAACAACCACTCAGTAGCTTGTGTGTGCGTAAGGGAAATCACTATGATGTGCGCTCCAGATTTATTGCTGCACTTGTAATCAATCTTTGCATGTGTGTTGAGGGGGATGTAAATGTTGGTGTGTGTGTGTGCGCTTGTGTGCATTTTTCTGTCACTTGTAATTTTGCAGTCATGTTTCATGTAAAGGCTGTCTATAGTTAGTCACGCCAAGTCCTGTATTTAACATGAAGAGTCATCTTGACGTTCTAGCTGTATAGCTCAACAGCTTGACTAAGCTTAGGAAGCAATAGGCCGTATTAAAGTCTTTAATACCTTAAAGAACCAACATAAAAACATAAACTTTCAGGTTCTGTTATAAGGTAAGAAAACCTCCAACACCTGTACTATAACATAGTAGAAGACTGCCCCTGGTTAAACATCCCCTGTTTGACAAACCTTGGCTGTCACATGTCAATCTCCATAGTACAGTACGGTAATGTAACGGCAAACCTTACGCTTTCCCATAAGGCAAAGATAATATAGAAAAAGCAAAAAACAATATTATTTATAAACTGCACACTGCCTCGGGGAAAAACTTATTGTGAATATGTCTTTTTTCGAATGCAAACAAATTATTGTTTAAGTTTTTTTTAATCACAAAGAAGAAGAAGATACAAGTTATTTTTCCGAATATTGTTAGTAAACCACAAGAAATACTAATGCTAATAGAGCAACTGCTAGCACAGAAGAAGCATCAGGACCTTAGTTCTCTTTTAAACTCTATTTTACTCCTGTCTGACTTACATCAGACATGTTGCTTGACAACTCTTAAAAAAGCCATAAACCAATACTGTGCTTTTCTAAAGTTAGACAACTGGTGACAGATAGATAATATAATTGTTTAAATTGACGCTGTAGTACTAGAGACATCCTCCCTTTTGGCCCCTGCAGCTTGTTTCTGTTTAAGGTCCTAACTCTTTTTTTGTCTGAATGCATACAGTATGTGCAAGACCAGGCCAATGTACCACCAAGATTTCATTGTCCGCTGACCTCATTGTTTGTACTCTCCATAACTGCAAAATCACTGGTTAAAAATAAATCTCCAGTCCTTTTTTTATAATATTCTGTGGTAAAGCAGAATGCATTTAACAGATTCTAACTAAAAACCGCCACAAAAACTGGTCTGCAGAAAACAAAATACCAAACCACTGTGGCTTAGCTACAGTGTTATGCCAAAAGCAATGAATTTCTGTTTGACAAAAACAGAAGGAATCAAACTCTGAGGAAATTGCAAGAAACAAGCAAAGCCACTCACCATTATGAGAGGCCAAAAACCAGCTTGAATCAATGTAATGGAGTTCAGGACAGAGTGAGTCAGGCTGTGTACTCCAAGTTTAATACCCATGTTGTTTCAGGAGTGCCTCATTGTGTAATCGATTCCTTATGGTATGGCTTCATTTCAAAACTGCCAACGATTAAGTACAAAAATCTTCTTTCTCTGCTGCTCTCCTAACTCTCACAGACTTGTGTCTGGCCTTTGGCCTTTAAATACAGCGGACATGCTCTGTATCGGCAACTTGGTGGTGCCGTGCTGCTCATGTCCTTTCATTGAGCTGGAGACTGGGTTCACAGGAGGAGAAAGTGGTAACAGGCTCACCACAGAGCTGACGAAACGCAGAGCAGGATGGGTGCTGTATGGGTGGTTGGGTGGGAACAAGCTGGAAGCAGGCTGTGCTGAGCCATGGACACGACATTCCCATCCCACTCACAGTGGGCCGGCTCAAAGGGGACCCTTGTACTTGGATAGAGACCCACACAGGGCAGCAGATAATGCCTGATGTTACTGCTACTGTCTGAATGTTTAGCGAGTCTGCTCGTTTCTTCTATTCTACGACGCTGAAGCTACTCTTACATCATCCTACTTACGACCCAAAACTTTCATAGTTTACATGTACAATATTTCCCTTAGTATAATTTCTTGTAGCCCCAGTTATAAACACACTCTGAACCCAGGCTCTGAAACCAGTTAGTGCCATGCCTTGCTAAAGCAGAAGTTGTGTCAGATGATAGTAGACAGGAGGAACGGCAAATTTAAAGATGCTGCTAACATATATGGTTATGGTTGAGTCTATTGCCTCAACCATAATCATTCCTGAGGGGAAGAATTATGAAATAAATATTGTTGGAGAAGCGACAATAATGTGTACTAACTGGGAGCACAATCTCAAACAAACTGGGGTACATTTGGAAGTCTTACTTAAGATAACGTCACATAAGGCTTAAACTAACGTAACGCAAGCTAATGTTACGTAAGCTAAGATAATGCAAGACAACATAACACAAGCTAATTTAACGCATGTGCTTAATTGACAAAAGTTCAACACATATGGATGAAGAAAATACTTAAAATACCAACTTGTTGATCAATTTTGTTAATTCTATATAAAGCCAGACATTGGAGGCCTGTTGTGTCTCCAGACACAACAGGCCATTATCTCAAAGAGTCTAAATGCAGTGCATTCCACAGATAACACAGGCATGAGCTACTTATTTTAGGTTGGGTTATGTTCTGCCAAGCTTACACTCAGCTAAACTACGACGTCACTAAACATAGACTTACACTGAGAACCAAGAATAATGTCATAACCAGCAAAATTTAAACAAAAAAAGCCATAACATTACAATTCAAAATGTGTTTGACACACCTTCCATATGTTTGTAAGTAGTCTTCCCAAAGGACACGGTGATTGCAAACATTTCCGTTTTCTAAGCAAAAAGGGTATCACCATGTCCAAAGAAACTTATCGAAATACTCCTCTATAAATAACTTATCTGTTGGCTGTTTTGCCAAATTTGACACACTAATACATTGTTTTGTTGTGCTACCGCCATCCTCGTACGTTGGGAGCTTTGCCAGATGTGGCATATGAAGCCATACTTTGGTGACAAAATAAGTGTTTTGAATATACAGAGATTGATAAGATAAGATAAGAGAAGATCACAATTACAATCTTTTGCAACTGATAATAATTCAAAGTGATCACAGCTGATTTTCCCTATGGATGAAACACTAAACTTTTAAACCTGCAGAGGGGTAAGTGTCTGACTGAGACTACCTATCATGTTGACACAATTCTTGAAAGAAGCTAACGTGCTCTGAAAACATGTAACATACTGTAATCTTACAACACTGGCAAGGTATTTGATTTGCTCTCAGAAAAATTACACTTTTAAAATTCCATAGAAGATTTAGATGATTTGGATTTCAATTTATGAAGACAAATCCACTGTGCAAATACATGCAATCTACTTTGAACTAAGTTCAAACTTAACATTTTATATTTTTTGTCCCTGTATACTCAAGGACATATGAGTCCTGTATTTAAATAGCAGCTGCACCAGCTTAAAACGTTCCCTCTGCCCAGATTCAGGTCTTCAGCGGTAGTCTGTCAAAAATAATGCATCTTTTAGATTTCACCTCAATCATTTCTAACACTCAGTCAAACACAGTGGAACCACCACTGAAATCACTGAGAGCTACAATCCCACTCAGATTCTACTTATGAGTTTTGTTTGGTCAGGCAATAAAAAAACAGAACACTGTATTGACGTTTGACTCAGCCTGCATCAAAAAGTAGGGCTGTACATTTTCCATTAATGAAAAACAGCACCGGATTCTGCAGCAGCGCCACTGTAGCAGTGTGGCTAATGACAGAAAAACAATGCCAGTTGACATGTCTCAGGGGGATGGTGATGGTGACAGGGGCTTCAGGAGCGTCCCAGGTTTGAGTAAGAAATAAATGTGTGGGAGGGTGCAGAGGAAGCACCCTTCAAGTTTCCATATATTTTACTACAAAATAGTAGCTATAGGAGGAAGGAGATTGAAATAGTTGAGAAATAAGTGGGGAAAATGGCAAGGGGAAATGTGGGAGACGGATTCTGTGTAAATCAGGTAACAACACAGCACTGTACGAACACCCCTGTTACATTAACAGCCCTCCAAATATAGCATTTATTATTATATTACATGTATTAATATGTATTATATTTTCCCAACATGAGAGGTTCAGGTTACTTTTACAGCACAAGGCAGTGGGAAAAAGGGGACTGAGTGAGAACGAATAGCTGTGGATGCGGGCAGGGGCCCATAGAAAATGCCCTTCTACAAGGCCCAGAATTTTTTTGCTACACTCCTGGGAAAAAAGGGGACTGAGTACCCAGGGCCCTCATGTCAGGAGGCCCCAAAAAGATGCTAGAATAGCTGTGGGTCCGGTTAGGGGCCAATAGAAAATGCCTTTCTACAGGACCCAGAATCTTTTTTCTACACTCCTGGTACAGGGTAGGGAGGAGAGAAGTGCAGAGTCTTGCTTTATTAAACTTCAGAAAGGTGAACAAACTCTATGTAGTCATAGTAGTTTTTGGACGGCCTGTAATTGTTAGCACTACAATAAGCCACACTGCTTACAACTTAAATATTTAATAAGATGTCTCTTTCTGGGGCATCCTGGTGGCTTATTTTTCCAAGATATCTAAGACCATTTAATCGCAACATACTTTGCCATCCATACTCTCTCCCTCTTTATTTTTTCACAACTCTTCACTGTCTCAATGCCTCACAAATACACATAAGTTTGCTGAAAATAGCTCATCTGTGGGGTCATTATTTAAGCCACTGGTCAATCATTTGAGCTAAATGATGTTCATACTTTTACCAGGTTAATTCTGCCTGGTTTGATCACATTTCCATCCAACACTAACTTTAAATAACTTCATGTGACAATGTCAAGTCTTCAACTTTATTATCTTGCACCAAGTTGTGAAAACACATGAATGCACAGATGACAACTAACACAAAATGTGACAAACATGTACTGCATTGATGCAGTGCTTTACAATTTATAACAAAATAACAGCAAAGTGGATTCAGTTCTAGGTCTTTTAATTGCTATGGGAATAAAATGTGCTGTGTACAGTATATTGACAAGTGGTCAATATGAGCCACCTTTCCAGTTTCTTTGCAATAATTTGCTGGGTGGGTTGAGATGTAAACACTAAATAAAAGGAAAGATGGATCAATTAGATTTTTTTAAAAATCACCAAAAGTTTCATGGCTGAAATAGTTCTACTGTCAATACTTTTGTGACATGAAAGTGTTAGAAAGTTAACACCGGTGGCTGCGCTGGGAAAGAACTAGAATGCTTCCTTAATGGATCATTTAAGCCTTCCTAACTTTAAAAATCCATTTGGGAGAGGGAGAGAGAGGGTTATCGTTCAGGCTCTCTCACCAGTCTCTACAGAGAAGATGGACTTGCTTGACATGTGAAATGGCTTCCTCAACAGTGTACCTGACAGCAGAACCACAGTTTTGCTCCATTGTACGTCTGTCACTCATACTGCACCCATCCACTGATACCCAGGACTTACACTGGATCTCAAGGCGCAAGCAGGAACATCTTGTTTTTCTTTCTTACAGAAGCAAATGTTGTCTTTCTTTTTAATGCAGCAATCAGCCGAGCAGTAGACTTTACTGCAAGCTGAAAAAAACATCAACTAGAAAAGTAATTTTCCAGCATGTGTGCCATTTAAAATCCCACCAGTAGTCTCAGCCCCAACAATAGCATACTGTAACAGGCTTTTTCAGACACACATAACTATTCTTAGCAGTGCATACAGTAAACACACCAAAACGTTTACTAGAAATTAGAACTGTTTTGGTGTTGTCTGGCATTCCATAATTGCCCAGTTGTCTCTGTATCCACTGGTTTGGGAGATGAAAACTTGAAGTCCTTCCCAACACACTCCTGACAGGACTGAATGAGAAGATTCCCTTGTAAGGCCAAAAACTGTGCAATCTATTCGGGTCTGGGAGCATTCTTTCCTTTGACAAAATAATATGGAAGTTAAATCCTCTGCCCTTACGGGGTTTCTAAGCAACCTGCGCTCATGCAGATGAGAAAGGGGTCAGGTTGCACACACACACACACACACACACACACTCGTTACTGCAAATATGGTCGAAAATCCACCATCCTGTTGAATTTCACACTTATAAAAGTGGATAGGTCGTTGATGATAGCAAGTTACACTTCAGCTTCTCATTCCTCAGACACCACAGGAGCATGAGACACATTTTCCCCCACACAAGATTAAATTCAGCTGCATAAATAACTATATTGCTTCACCACAAGTCTGCTAAAGTGAACACACTGTTGTCTTGGTACTTTATGATCAGCTATAAAAGTACCCGTAGTTCTCATTTTGAAGGGAAAAAAAGATAGCAGCAACATACCTCCTGAGAGCTCAAATAGCCCCAACGTCATGCCAAGAGAAATATCCAAATGCATTTTGAGCTTCCCAGTTCCATTGATAGTTAGCTGGATAAGTAATGGGGGGGGAATCAGCCTGGGATGAGACAGCATCTAGAGCTAACAAAAGGTTTTGGAGCGGAGCTCAGAAAACTTTGGGAGCAACTCCAACAGTTCGAAGAGACTATAACTGGATCCTGGCTCAGTCTGGTTCAGTGAAGGGGATCGTGTGGGTACCTGACACCTGTGCAGTGACGGCCAGCAAAACATCAGGAGCTGCTTAATAATGAATGAGCTAGGCCTGCAGATAGGCACACACACACACATACGCACACACACACACATACATACACCACATGGCGACTAGGGAGCCACTCTGACATAATTGGACACAGGCTTACAGCGTGGTCAGGTAAAAGTAGGGTATATGGCCATAATCAGTAAGAGCAACTTGACACATGTTGCTAACAAAGTACTGTGTCATCACCCTGCAGCACTCCACAATTTACACACAGCGGGCCTCAAGTGCATTTGGGGCTAGTTTATACACAGACAGATTCCGTCGTAAAACTTCTACTACTTTTTTCACTATGTTTTAGTGGCATTAAAACCAAAAGAGACCTGTCTGACAACATCAAGTGGGACTGAAAGTCTGAAAGATCATTCAGTTACAACATAGTGTGGTGTTCAAAATAACAGGAATGACGGGTGTTGTTATGTATGACTTAGGCTGAATCCCATTCCTTCCCCTTACCCCTTCCCCTTACCCCTTCCCCTACCTTTTGCGCGTTCACGCGGCACCTAGTGCCGGTCCAATACGTATTACGAGCTAGGGGTAGGGCATAGATCAAGGGCTGTATACCCCTACGGATCTAGTGTGGACGCGACCTCACTAGAAAACACACAGGCAGTGTGTGGCTGCTGCATCGACCAGAGAGACACATGAATGTAAGTACTTTCAGCTTTAAATAATTGATTAAAAAGTTACGACAGTCTTGTTTTGTGGTCTATGCAGTCCTGTACATGTGTACCCATGTTCCTAACTGAAACTTTTTAAAAATCGCTAGCTTGCAATGCTAACGCTAATCGCTAACGCTAATCGCTAACGCTAATCGCTAACGCTAACGTTGAACAGTCCCACATATTTCTGCCTTGAATGGACTGTATAGATCGCATAGATTGTATAGCTAGATATATATTAACGGTCTATGATACATCGCTACGTGCTTAACATATACGCCCTGTCTCACACGAGGACACAGGAGGACACAGCGCTGATCCAGTTGGCTGCAAACGCAGACGTTCCTAATTCATATGTTCATGTTGTACCCATTCATATTGCTTGGTAGCCTACTATTATTGTAATAATATTTAATTAATTCCTGTTCATTGTTCATGCACTTGTTATTGTTGTTGGTTTTGATATGGGACACTGATGATATGTGAGGGGGGGGGGGGGGGTTACTGGCCAAAAGGCTCCAGACTGGTCTGGAATATCAGAGCACTGTGCTACAACAGTGTGTTTTGTGTAGTTTGTTTGTGTCTTGTGTGTATTTTTTTAGTTTTACACATATATGCCTTTTATTGTGTGCGACATGTTATTTATGGTTCTAATAGTTGACAATGGTTCTGTACATTATTTTATGTAACGTTTTTGCCTGTTATGTTCAATTTATCACCAATAAAGACAGATTTTGTCAACAAAATGTTTTTGTGAACATCAATGACATTCAAAACGGTGATAACTGAACAGATATACACACACCATGTATACAGGGTGTATATGTATGTTATGTACACATGATGCATGTGTATACACATTTGTATTGCAAACAACCTAAGTACTACACAGATAAGTACTCTGCACTACCAAAGTGAACCTAAAATAACTATAAAATATATACACTGTTGTCCAAACCCACACATCAACAACGAGACGCCATCTTGGAGGTTTGTGTCAATACTGCATGGTGATGTCACCAGTGGTGTCCCAATTCATAGGGGTATGTTTTCACCCCTTACCCCTACCCCTTGGTTCAAGCCAATGGCCAAGGGGTAGGGGTAAGGGGAAGGAATGGGATTCAGCCTTAACCTCAACCACACCCACCTAATCGAATACGATTAGGTGAGATGCAGTCCTCGTGGCAAAGAAGAGGGGAAAACCCAATGAGAGTCGAGTAGCAGCTAGCTCCAAGCAACAAAAGGAGGAACCACTTTTCTCCCATGAAACATCAGCTGAGTCACCTCGGAGCCAAAAAAAACATGAACAAACACTGAGGTTGAGTAGAACTGATGAAGGCCCCTTGATGAGTGCAAAAACATGTGAGTAGGGGAATATCAGACACCAGTCTGATATTTTTGTTGAAGAGGTTGTCTTTATGTATTTTGACGTAAAGTATGTTAACATATGTTCCAGGGTATTTTAGTTTCTTTGTTTTCTTAGGTCCTTTTTTATTTTTGCTAAACGTCTTTATTTTAACACCTCTCATACTCATTTGGGATTTAATACTCAGCAATAAAGAACTGTATCTTCAGCAAAAAAGCATGTGACATATATACTATATATATAGCATTTACATATTTTTGTGTCTGTTTCTGCATTTATTTGTGTTAATGTTCAATATGTTTGTTTATGCATGCACCAAAAGACCAAGGCAAATTCCAACTGTAACTTACAGTGGCAATAAACGCTTTTCTGATTATGATTCATGGTAGGGCCAAAGCTTTTTTCCAGCAACGCCTTAAACATTGTGGCCCAAAGTTTTAAAGTAAGTGATAAATTCTTTGGGAATCCTCTTCCAGGTTGGATTTCAGGCAAGTGGCCAAAGCAGTCCTTTGAAGAAGATTCCCGACAGCAGCAGGAGTTCTCAACCCTCAGCATTATTGCCTGATTTTCTCCTGTCAATCATGCGGAGAATGACGCCACTGGCATTTATGTCACGCAGCTCCTTCAGTTAGACGGAGTGCCTTGGATATGGCACTGGCCCAGTTACGGCCCATCTTTACATGTCAGCTCGACCAGGCCACTACTTAAACATAGAAGTCAACCACGAGTCATATGCACAATTTATAGCCAGCTGTCTGTCAATCCATCTCCGCCCACGGGCACCTACGATGTAAATTAATGACCTCATAGCCAACAGCTGTACCATAAATACACTTTGAACATATACAAGGTTTAGACACCACATTTGGGCCTATGAGTGACTTGATATTAGGGGCCACACACAAAAATGGTTGAGAAAAAGACAGGGAGGGGCCGAGGAAGTAATAGCAGCAGTTCCTTGAGAGTCAACTCTACAGCTGTTTGACATTTGGAGGTGGGAGTAAATTAGGTGGGCTGGGTGTGTTTGTGTGTGGATTTAGGGGAGAAGGGAAGAGTAAGATTCAGGGGTGGAGGATAGGTCCACTGCCCAGATCTAAGCCGAGGAACACAGGCACCACTTTAGGGCAGGGTGGAATTTTTGGGTGGAACTGTTATTCCACAACTGAACTAAAGGTACACGCAGGGAAAATGAGACACACATGGGGTCAATGTGATAAGTAAATATCAGCCGCAAAAATCGCAAGGTATGCAGGAAAAGCTCCATATGTGCCCACACATGGCACTTCAAAAGGCCATTTCAGTGCTATTTTTTCCCACTTTGGGCACAAAAAGTAAACACATGTGAGAGTTTTCTGGGTAATTAGATCTTGCCATGTCTCATTTGAGATATACAGAATATTCTCAGAAAGAAATACTCGAAAAGTGAGGTATGCATCATTTGAAAGGTGCAACACCTACTAGGACAGAATAATTGCTGTCATTGAACCATGGTCTTACGAACCATTTGAGTTTTATTGAGTTTCTTTAAGTTTCACAAAAACAATTGAGTGAAAATTAAAGGAAATGTGCAGTGAGAAGAAAAAAACAAATGGGGTCTGTTTACAATGCCAAGAAAATTGACATTTTCAGAAAAAATGCTAAGAATTTTCTCGATTCAGCTTTTAAACCTGAGGATTTGCTGCTTTTTTTCCTTTTTGATGTCTTTGTAAATCACATCTTTGGATTTTGAACTTCTGGTCGGACGAAACTAGCAATTTGAAGATGTCACCATGGAAACATTGATGCAAATTTGCATTATTTCTCTACGTTTTGACATTTCTTAGCCATGAAAAAATCGATTTATCAAAAAAAAATCTGCAAATGAATCAGTAACGAAAATCATTGTGCGCTGCAGCTAGGATTATAAGGTCATTATAAAACAAGTTTAATTATTTGTGTATCCATAAACTTTTTCACAAGTTAAGCCCATACATTTGATTGACAGTTCTCGACATCATAATGATATCATTCCAGAAAAGTCTGTTGAAATGATAGCATTTTGATGTGATATTTCCAAACGCCTCCTGTGAGCTGCTACTTCTGCTATAAAGCGGTAAGAGCCAGTAGTAGTGAGGGTACAGCGGTTACCCAAACCAAAAATGACAGCACTAGAGAGAAAGTTACTCCTCAAGACTCCCTAGGGTGCCCTCAACGGCACCAAGACGTCTTCATAAGGAGGAGGAAGTGGTGACCTTTCTATCCTCTGCAAACCATAAGCAAACAAAAGCACACATATTTTAGCACGTATCATTACTGAAGCCTCCATTTCCTCTCATGATCTCCCCAATGAACAATAACAAGGGCCACAGAGCAAACAGAGTAAACACCATCACAGATGAACAGACTGAAGCCCAGCAATGACCTCCCTGCAATTAGCAGATGGAGATAGGAAGAAAAGAAGACAGCAGGAGGTCAATGCATGGGAAGCTCCAAGCCGACGCTCTAATTCAACCAGTCGGATATTGATTTATCTCCCATCCTTTGGCCCCAGAGTGGCTGCCATATTGGGCCCACCTACGCAAAAATGTATACTAGCACTCTCTTAATTGAGTCCCTACTTTGAAGAGAGAGCCTCCTCTGAGTCATGAATTTTATCGCAGTGATGTGTCAACAGTCACCAGAGTCATCCATTGACATGGGACGCATGTGCGTCGTCCACATTTTGTGATGTAAGAAACACGAAAGTGGGGCTTTCTCATTCTCGCTTCATCCTGTGGTCCAACAGTATCATTGAAGGCGGTTTGGGTTCCAGCCTGTTCTTCATACTTACTACAACACTTTGCCGATTTGCGGTAAATATTTATTATCATAATATTTCATTTCTTGGACAAACGATTGCATCAATCAACAGCAGGAGGTTTTGTGGACATACTTTCTTTGACCATAGTTGTTTGGAAGACATAAAAACTGTCTCTTTGATTAATGTTGGAGACAGGCAGCTGGCTCCATGCGGAGGAAAATGTTGTCTGTACTACCCATGAGGTCAAAGGTCAGCAACTCAACGGTAGCAGCCTGAGCCACTGTAGTTGTAACCATGCAAGGGTAGAAATGTACTACATCACAGGAGTACTAGCTTGTGTGTCTTTTCTCAATAGCTTCGAAGTGCTGAAGAAACTTGCACAGCAGTGTCTTAAAATGGCACCAATAGTCAGAGGCTGCAAACCTGTTAACCTGACGCGTCACATGGTTTGTTAACAAAGA
Organism: Etheostoma spectabile; assembly: GCF_008692095.1. Classification (NCBI taxonomy): domain Eukaryota; kingdom Metazoa; phylum Chordata; class Actinopteri; order Perciformes; family Percidae; genus Etheostoma; species Etheostoma spectabile. Next base: position 15,213,327 of record NC_045740.1, read on the forward strand.
CTCGTGTTAGAAGCTGTCACTGAAAACTGTTTGGGAAAGGGCAGACAATCTCAATAAAATACCTGGCAGGTGAACCGTCTGTCTATTTGAACCGTCGTTGCTATAACAAACACACACCACTCGCCCGTGGCTGCCAGTGGCTCCTCATTGGACACTGATTGGTAAGCAAGTTCAGACACAAATCCATTGCTATTGGCTGGAGCCTGACAAGATTAATTTTTTTTCCGTGAAATGTGATTGCGCGATTCTAGTAGTGATATGCTGTGCACGGATGTATTTACTTTGTAGAAATCATGTTTTGAGCCTGCAAATTGTTTTATAACAAAGTGTGTAAGTGTGATGTATGCTTCTGCATTTTATCAACGCCATTGCTATGCACGTAGGTACGTGGACATCCCAACCCTTTGCCAGACCTAACTGTAGCCTGAAGTCTCAAAAAATGCAACGTCGCCGCAACCCACGTTGCTTGGCTGTGGCTTGTTAGCGTTGCACTTCCCCTTACTCATTTCCGGTTTCTCCTTCTTCATTAAAAATATTGAATCAAGGAGAGGGTCAACTTTTCCTGCTTCCGATTTTTCATCGCGGTCAGAAAATACAAGGGAGACACTTTGCTTCTCTCACTAGGTCTCTCGAGTCGGTCCATGCTCCGAAGCGAATCCCTGTCACTCTCTCACTCACTCTACCGCACACTCCCCTGCATGCACACATGCCGGCTCTGCAATGCTAGAACGACGCAGACAACAGCGCCCAAGTGTAAACGCAGAAGCATCAATTCCGCTTTAGTATGAGAGAGAAATGAGAGAGAGAGAGAGACAAGATCTCCCGCTGGCTTCTTATATTCAGATGTGACTGTGTATCTGTCAGTATTCAACCATTTTGCATTGTCTTATACATGAATATTACATTAAGTTCGTGCATTTTAAATATCGTTCAAGTGAATTGGAGAACTGACTGCGTTTATACAATGCTTTCATATCAAAGCACCTCTCATTCACACACACCTATCGTTGGCAGCCAATGTAGCTGATGTGTGGAGACAACTAGGGTTCAGTGTCTTGCTCAAGGACACTTCAACAAGTAGACAGGAGGAGGGGAAATAAAACCACCATCCTGCTCTACTGCAGCGCCGTAACCACAGCCTTCCATACCTCTATGACACAAACCAGGACACCTTGGAGGCTTACAGCTGTCAGATCAAAGCAAATGTCCTCAAAGTTACAAGGCCACTTTTTTATACCAACATTTAGGCTAACAACTAAGTACACTAGGTCACACTTTTATGATGGTATATGGCATGTACTTATATAGTTATATTTAATTATTTAATTATATACAATAAATTATATGTTTCCATTTAACAATAGTATTCGGACTGTAGGTAGATTTTGAAATTGAAGCAAAAAGGTTAAAAGAAAAGAAGTGTAATGCTGTTGTTTTCCTTGCCGAAAACGCAATAAATGGGCATCTGGATCGAAACCATCGGAGGACAGGCTGAGCTGTGTGAGAAATAGCTTGTGGGGAACACCAGACTCGTGGGAGGAGGAACAAAATGATCTTACTACAACAAGGCCACACAGAGACAAAATGATGAGATGATGAAATAGCAAAAGACAAAGAAAGAAACTACCTCATCCGAAAGAAAGGAGCTACTAATGGAGAAGGACTGACAGCTCCTGTTATTATAGGACTAACTATACGGGTTTGGCTTTTATCTTTGATGAGGGAAAGAAATGTTCACGTTGAGCATGAAGCCAATTTAGTGTGAGCACGCTAGTTTGAATATCCAATGCTTTGGCACTGGCTCCTTAAAACCAGACATGTGTGGAGCCACTTCATGTTTCCAACTTTAGCTGTGGTCGCAAAGTTCAGTCACACCCTCAGTGATACTGCAGTCTCTAGGCTCTCTCTTAATGTCTCAGACAATGACCATAGGGGTGAGACCATGGCAAAATGGGGAAAGAATTACAATGAAAACCCTAAGATTCTCCGCCCTTAGAGAGAAAACCTAATTAAACAGTGTGACAGCACAGTGGCGGCCACACCTGCGTGTGCGGTTCATGTTAGCCATGCTACGCCCTCCTCAGCTGTTCACCAGGCGGGCCGGAGGAGAATGCACGGCAGAGAGGAACTGAGCTTCCACATTTATCCCTAACCAGTCTTTCATGATTAGATAGAAGTGCTAAACAGATGTTTACGGGAAGTGGCAGTCGTAGCTTGTCATCTGCTGATGCAAAATTAGCCGTTAAAAGCAGTTTGGAGCATGGAGCTCTTTTTCTGTACCACTTATGCTAAGCTATCATTTGCTATAAATGCAGCAATCAAATTGTCTTACAAAGGATATTTTTATACCAAAAGGACACCAGTTACATTTTAAAACTTGTTTAATGCAATCAGTCACCAGATGCAAGACTCACTAATGTGTCAGGCAAGAGAAAGGCCAAATACTAAGAACAGAGCAAGACAGTGAAGGTGTTTTCAGCTACTTCTCTATGTATTTTTGTATTTTTGGCAACTTCAACGTCCTGTCCTCAGAGGACCGAACACAACAGTCATTCCTCCTTAAAGACTCCAAAACTCCTTACTGATATGTCAAAGAGCTCTCTGGAATGTTCCACTGGAAAATGAGCAGTTGCAGGACAATCCCGCAGACTTCAATTGTAGATGAAATTAACAATTAGCATTATAATATGACTGCAGCCCCCCCCCCCAAAAAGGAAACAAGACTAGAAAGACCAGCGTGGATTGGTGGCTCTCTGAGGCTGGACTTAGGCACAGTGGAGGTAAACGCTAACATCAGCATGCTCACAATGACAATGCAAAACATGCTTATACCAGGCATAATGTCTACCATGTTCCCCATCTTATTTTAGTGTGATAGCACGAGGATAGTTATTTCAATCAATGATAGTTGCTGAAATACTTCTAACAAAAATACAGGAACCAGAAGAAGTTCATGTAGCTAATTACCCTGCTTTGTGGGTTTTTGTTTGTCATATAATTTTATAGTGACAACACGATTTATATGGCTACAGAAATATTTCTGGTGCTGGCAACATATTTGCGGTTCAGTTCATGTTACCAGTCAGAGCTCTTGCACATTTTTCCACTCATGCATTTACACTGAGCACACAGGTGATGACCGTTAAAGTTGAGTGAGTAAAGTTTCACTGGACAATTGATGGGTAGAAAAGAAGGGAAATACACACAGAGAGAGAAACATAATGACACACCTATCTTGTAATCTCTAATTCTCTCTCTCTCTCTCTCTCTCTCTCTCTCTCTCTCTCTCTCTCTCTCTCATTTCTTTACGACCACATCCCACACACACACAGAAGCCAGTAGTGAAGACATGCGGTAGCTGCGTCCTCATCATGACCGTTGGCCTCACTGTAATCTTTGTTGTTTTCCAGTCTCAGCTTCCACCACTCCCACACAAACCAGCTCGACCTACCGTGGCGTTCAGCTCCAGCATGACTCGTAACAAAAACACTGAGCAGTATCCCGAATGGACTCTTCATATTTATCTTGATAGCATCCATAGGCAAGTGCAAGTTCCCACAAAAAGAGATGCTAAGTGAAACGTAATGTATGTGTGATCTAAAATGTAAATGTTTAGGATACATAGTCAGGTGTAAAAGTTGGTCAGTAAGATTGGGCATCTGAACGAATATAATTTGTTGATTGCTTGGTACGTTGGGCTGTATTTTATCCCAAAATGTACCTCTAATCTGATAATTTTTGCCAGTATAATGCCAATATAATGCATTACCTTTTCAATTGCATGACTCTTAACCATCGTGTTGGCCTTGGGTTGTTTCCAAGGTTTTCTTTATATCAGAAATATGGGAGGTGGTGACAAAACATTGGGGAAAAAAAGCATAAAAAAATTAGAAAATGTGACAAAAACTACAAAAAAAACACTGGAAGTAAGCATCAAAAACTTTGGAAAAATCAGCTAAAATGTCAAAAAAAAAAAGTGACACAACGTCAACAAAAGGAACAAGACAAAAAAAATTGAAAAAACACACTTTTTTTTGACAAGCGACAAAACATTAAGATGGGGACAACAAAAGTGTTTTTTTGTATGTTGAGAGAAAGACAACACAAGGGTTAACACACCATTACATTTTAAATTTTGAAATAGGGTTCAGTTGATTCACTCATGACTTTGTGATGTTTTTGTGTGCTTCATCTGACTTTTTGGCAAGGATGATGTTGTAAAATCAAAAAATCAAAAGCATTTTGAATTTTACAGATATCTGTCTCCAGAGTGGTTCACATAACCTTTATGTTTTGTGAGAATCTGGGCTTCCAGATGATCAATACCACCGCCCTTTTAAATCAGAAGCTTTTAAGTTAGACTGCTTCTGGCATCTTTAGAAAAGTTTTAAGGTTTCTGTGATTTAAAAAAAAAGCATAGTTGGACAGTGGTCAAAAACACTTTTATGAGAAAAAGGGCTTTGTCATCAGTTAAGTTACCACCCATTTAAATGCGGGAGTTTGACATCTGTGAAAGCACCTTGCATAACAATTGCATTGCCAATTGGAAAGTACTCTCTTGTAATGTCAATCAAGTGGACAACTGCATTGCTGTTTAAGATATTTGGAGTTTTCCATTTAAATCAGGTGCTACATGCTGCACAAGTCATGCTTATTAAGTTATCTGACACACTATATTATCTACGATTTCTGAAAATGTAAACAAAAATGGCTTTAAAGTTTCTCTCTGTAGTTGAGATTAGACTGAAGTGGATACCAAACTCACCCTGGTCAGTGACTGAAAAGTTAAGTGTTCCCAGGAAGGTTCATAGTTACAGAGGTTCTTGTCTTCTTCACTGCAAAATGTCTGTCACTGTCCTCGCTTTCACTCACTCTAACTCTGTCTCACTCTGTCTCGCTCTGTCTCCCGTCTTGGAGCCCAGCTGGGCCAACCACCACCAAAGCCTGCTGGAGTGGGACTGCTCAGAGACTAAACGTGACTGGGCTTAAAGGTTTTTCTTGAGGAGAAAAAGCCCACATCCCACTGTCAGTCAAGCAGCTGAGCATAGTTTCATCTGGGCCGCCATCCAAACAGACGTGAAACTATTCTATTTCGGTCTACCATATGAGCACTGGTGCTGCTCAGAGGAGGGAGGGAAAGATTCTGTGGTGGGCCATGTAATTGCAGAGTGACCAGTTATGGTGAGATGTAATTGCAGACCTCATCAGATGGAGAGAAACTGCCAAGAAGACAAGGTAAAGGACATTTAAATAAGACTTAAGAAACAGCACAGACCACATAAATAAATGAGGAGCTAGGTTCCAGATGTGGCAGCAAAAGGAAGGAGGGGAGAAGAAGAAACAGAGGGAGGGACAGAAAAGAGGGGGAGATGAAGGAACTGCAATAACAGCAGAATGAAATCCCATTTCTGACACGGTGAAAGGTGTTTACCTTCCCAGCAACAGTCGCACAAGACGGAAAGGGGGATTGGGGAAGGTGAGAGGATGTCGGTCCGGTCTTATGTTGTTTCTGGACCTTTACCATAAGTCCTCTTGGGTATCTGGTTTCACGACTGCCTTATGGAAAAAGTGGGACGTTTAAAAATGAGGAAGGAAAATGAAAATTTAAACAGCAGTTGGCTGGTTCCCATTATGAGCAAGACTCAGCTGGTCCGGGTTGCTGCAGTTAATATTGCAACATATTCTTTAGTGAATAATTATCATGTGAAGGGGGCAGGTCCACACACACTCCCATGTGCACATTAGGACCTGTTATGGACACTATGTAGAGTCAATAAATATTAACTTTAGCTTAAATCTGAATGTAAACAGCTAATTTCCTCCCAAATGTTACCTCATTTCCTGGAAAAAGCAACAGGGGAGTGCTCATTGAACCACATTTAGAGGCACACAGCTACGTAGGAAGGCAATTCTTAGCAAGACGCCATTCTTTACAGGTCTAGTTTAACATTTTGGGAAAATCTCTTATACGCTTTGTTACCAAGAGTTAGATGAGACCATCAATGCCAGTTTCAAGTCTGTACTTTAAAAGTTGAGCTAGAGCCAGAAATATGGGTTAGCTTAGCATAAGGCTGGAAGCAGGGGAAAACAACTGCAAAAAGGTTTTAAAAAATGGCTACCAGCACCTCTAAAGCTCACTAACGTGCCCGTGCAGGCTGTTCTCATGAACCATTCCTACATGTATCTTCGGAAAGTAATGCACTATAATTTGTATGTATCCATGTATTTATGACACATTGACTGCTGCTTTATAAGAGCGCTAAAATGTGCATGGGGATCAATGGGTCATGAAACAAAGCAAGCTTTCAAGTGGGGGAGCGTAGTTTATGTCCCGGAAGATATCCTACAAACCCGTTCATGAGAATGTATTGACTTGGGCTTCCAGTTTTTATTGCTAAGCTAAGCTAACCACCTGCTGACTCTAGCAGCATATTTAGTGTAACGTTACACACATGAGAGAGGCATCACTCTTTTTAACTCTCGTCCAGAAAGCTAATTAGCACACAAAAAGTCAAAGGGGAAATTGGACATTACACCGACTTTGTGCTTGGGAGCTGGCAGGGTAAAGTTTGTTTAATGTCCAACTGATTCGGACAAGCAGCCGAAATGGGTTTCATGAGGAGGGTGGCTGGCGTTTCCCTTAGAGATATTGTGAGAAGCTCAGTCATACGTTGGGAGCTCGGAGTAGAGCCGCTGCTCCTTCACGTCGAAAGGAGCCAGTTGAGGTGGTTCGGGCATCTGGTAAGGATGCCTCCTGGGCGCCTCCCTAGGGAGGTGTTCCAGGCACGTCCAGCTGGGAGGAGGCCTTGGAGAAGACCCAGGACTAGGTGGAGGGATTATGCCGCCAACCTGGCCTGGGAACGCCTCGGGATCCCCCAGTTGGAGCTGGTGTATTGTGGCTCGGTAAAGGGAAGTTTGGGGTCCCCTGCTGGAGCTGCTGCCCTTGCAACCCGATACCGGATAAGCAGATGAAGATGAATGGATGGATGGATGATTCGGACATTTGCGTTCTCACATACAGCTCCTTCGAGTAATGTCTAGATAAGTTCGGGGTTGCAGCGCATGTGTGAAAAGGGGCTATCACGACTCAAGCTCTATTTTTTCCCAAAATGTCGAACCATTCCTTTAAAACATTAAAAAGAAGCATTTAACAAAGCCTCAGATTTTGAAATTGGTTTGTGGTGTAGGTTTCTGGGAACTGGACTAGCGACTTGCTTCTCTCTGGAGACGGGGGGGGGAGCGGTCTTGCGTCTCGGTTTCTCTTATACTAACCATCTAATTTCCAACTGGAAGAGCCCCATTCAAAGCAGCTGTGTGCCATTAGGATTGTTGTACTCATTGGCATAGTGGGATTGTTAGCTTGCTGCTGAGAAAGAAGCTTACAACCAAACCGACCCCTCGAATCAGCCCTCACCCTCCCTCACCCTCCCTCACCCTCCGTCCCACTCAATTATCAGAATATAGA
>NC_045740.1:15220801-15222705 GCF_008692095.1 Etheostoma spectabile
GGGGATTTTTCCATACTCAATCATGCGGGACAAGTTTCCATGAGGATTCTAGCATGACTGCAGACAGTCAGACACATAGTGTCAGAGAGAGTGCATGAGTGGAAAGACTAAAACAACTGACAGTTCAGGGTTTTAAAGGTTTTTAAAATCCAGGGGTATTAGAGCACCAATCCCTTTTTTGTTTGTACTAACTCCTATTGCATAAGGTCACATGTTTTTCATACAGCTCCTCTCATCTGGTAATTAATAAGTCGTCCAGTTGAATAGTTGGCTTCATAACCAATCATTTATTGCTTTAAGCGTTTACCGCGTGGACATGGAATGTCTGGTGTTGATGGTTTCTTACGCATTCCTTGTATTACATCTGAACTATGACATGTTTAAACCAACAAAAACCTGGACTGTAGTACTTTACTCAATTACTGTGTTTAAGTTACTCGTAAAGGTACTTGTACTTTACTTGAATATTTCCATTTTATGTAACTTTATACTTCTACCCCACTTCATCTCAGATGGATAGGTTGAACTTTTTACTCCAGTACATTTATCTAAAAGCTTTATAAATGACAGTGTTTCATCCCCTTCCAGTCCAGTGAAAATCATGTATCTCCAGATGTGTTAATGTTGAATTTTTGTGATGAAGTGTCCGTTATGTGTTGAGACAGTTCTCCTTCTTATTAAGCTAAAACTAAGCTAAATAAAGTCTTTCAAAAGCGTCTTGGATCAAATGCATCATCACAAAGCTAACAAGGCTGTTTTTCAGACACCGTTAATAGCTGACTTTTAAGAGATACGTGGTTCTTACAGGACAGCGCCGCTTCAAACATGATGAACTTATAGAATATGATGCATTGCTGTAGCTTAAACTACCCACCAGTATATGAAGGAGTTAAACTGAGCACAACCTTCAACATTTACAGCAGTAAAATGTAACATACACATAAATGCACCAGTAATATTAAGGAAAACAAGGACAGGGAACATTTTGATGATACTACTTATATATGTTTAACCAAAACAAGGTTTTAAATGCAGGACTGTGACATGTAGTGGAGTGTTTTCACTGTGTGGTAGTAGTATTTTTACTGAAGTAAAAGGATATGAATACTTCTTCCTCCATTGGTTCCTTGTGTGATGCACATTGTGACAAATGTCCTGTTTTTGCTCCGGAGCACACTTGGCATTCATCCGTGCAACCAAATAGAATCCACTGTATCCTGTTTTTCAATTTCACCCTTATTGAATGAGCTCATTATCCCCTCAATTTCAAAACTTACGTATTACCGTATTTGTCAACCAAAAACAAAAGGGCCTTTATTTATCCTTCTTTTTTTTTTAGCTCTCTGTGATTCCTCTGGAAAAACTGCACCTTAAATATATGCAGGAAATGTTATTGCTGGCAAAACAATGACCTAAAACTGCAATTCTGTATTTTCATAATATTTATCTGTTCTCGTATGTGCAATTACCATGATTTATGTGAAATGAATGTTTTACTTCCTGTTGCAGGTCTTTTTATATACAAATCAAGGTTCACGTTTTATTTTTCACTAATTAGTTTCTTCTGTGGCTTTCTTGTAACCTTTACTCAACGGTCCGTGTAGTAGTCCACGTAACTTAACTCAGTAAACCACGCAAGAGCTGCCCAGTACAACCCGTCCTAGTCTGCCAGACCTTCCTCCACAGCGCTGCGAAGGAGGGTCGGCCTAGTCCACATAGAATTCTGGGATGGGAGAGAAACGTACTCTGGTTTATTGGATTTTTTATTTTTTATTTTTTATTTTTTAAACCATACATAATCATCCCAAGCGCTCTCCGAACGGAGCAACAACGCCTCTGCTTGAAAAGAAAGTTGTTTAAGTGGAACGTGTACGTTCAAAAGTAGTTTTAGTCGTGCAACAGAA
>NC_045740.1:15222715-15224404 GCF_008692095.1 Etheostoma spectabile
ATTAGACAGATAGTCTAGCTAGCTGTCTGGATTTACCCCGCAGAGATCTGAGGAGCAGTTAAGCATAGTCCTCCTGAATCCACCGGAGTTTAGAATGCTACACCAAGAAAGCGGAAGGTAACGGAATGAACAATCCTGGAAATGAAACATTGTGGACATGGACCAGTCCTGTAGGCTGCTGATGAAGGTTCGGGGCACCTCATTGCTCCTTTTAAAAGAAAAGAGAAAAACGATTTTCCACGTCTGGATTCTCACAGTTGGTCCAGAATTTGAGCAGACAAAAGAAAATGTGTTGTTCCTACAGTTTGAGGTATTATGTGTCTCAGCAGCAGCAAAGAGACAATATTTGTATGTCACCAAAGATAATTTAGCATTCCCCATGAATTAAAACCCATCAAAAGCACACACCCTCATCACGCAGCAACATCCATCGTTCAAAAGGTCATTGATGTACGCCTCGTTGCTGTCCAGACAGCCTGGTGGAAAGATGCTGTTACAACTTTATCAAATGTAGAAACCTTGAGAAATCATCATCATCTTATGTTGTGATTTTCCTTTTAGTTTATCATTTGTGCAAATGATCAAAATATGTATACAGACGACCTGTTGACCAACTGTTAACATTTAACACCAGTGGAGACTTTTTTAAATGCTTTTGCAACTTGAGTTGGACCTGTGAGGCTGCAGAGCTCCACTGAAACATTAGTCTAGATTATTATGTTGCCACCTGTTGGAGTGCTGCTGTAAAAACAAGAGAACCCTAAAAATGTTCAGTCACCCTGCATGTGACAAAGCCTTCAGGAACTAGTCTGTCAGCTGATATAAATACAGTACGTAAAGGCAGCTTAAACAATGTATTGTGCTGTAAGCTGTCTGCACTAATGCCGAAAAAGAAAATCGCCGCTTGAATAGTTGTAAAACAAAGATTCAGCTTCTGATGAAGTGGCTGTATACACTGTTTCTGATTGGATCTCAGCTGAGTGAGTTGTGTGCATTTACCTCCACCACTGGAGCTAAAGAAGAACAAGTCTGACTGCAGGTTTGGCTGCCTTTTATTAAGCAATTACCCATGCAAATTCTTTTTTTGTATCATCATGTATCTCAACATATCCATGCTGCTTTGGTGTCAGAAAATACTCCCACTGAAACTGGTGTGTTTACACCTGCAGACTGCCGCTGCGTACACAGTGACCCAAACAGTGTATGAATGTGGATGTGGTGTCCAATATTTTTTGCCAAATTATAGATATGTGCTACACATTTTCAGGTTGTGAGTCTGTACTGGGAAATCTGGTCAAATTTGAAACCAAACGCTACATACGGTTAACTAATGCCATGTCATTTAACATTATGGACATCATGAATCAATATTCCAAGAATGTCCATGTACAAATATAAGCTGCTCATTATAGAATAATTCACCTCTTTCTACACCTAAATGCTTAAAAACTTTTGAAGAACAACACAAGTACCCAAAACCCGAGTGTATCTAAAATACATTTTAATCTTGCTGAAATTTGTTTTCACAATATCGTTTACAATATTAATCTGTCTTCGTTCTCTTCCTCCTCGCTTCTTTATCGTCTCGAAACAGAACTGTACAATCATGTTCATGTAAATTGTTCTACATCAAGGCACAAGACAACAGCCGTTGTGTGTGTGTGTGTGTGTGTGTGTGTGTGTGTGTGA
>NC_045740.1:15224414-15226085 GCF_008692095.1 Etheostoma spectabile
TAGGCTGATCTTTAATGGCGTCCCTCTGGCACACAGAAAAACAGGGTACCCTCGGGCTGAAAGGGAATTATGGAGAGTGTAAGGGTATGGATCTCAAATGGGAAGAGGGCAGAGAAGAAATGTGCTCTAACGAGGTGAAAGGAAGGGAAAATAAGGTGATAACCACTGCAGCTTTCATTTTATTTTCCAATGATACTCATGTATAAAAAAGAGGAACCATCAGGATGTTTTTTTTCTTCAGGAGTTCATTTGTTCATGTACATAAACTAAAGTGCATTTTTTTTTCTTTCTTTCTTTTTTCTCTTATTTGCCAAAAGCAAAAGGTTTCACTAACAGGATGGAAATGGGGACGAGAAGTCCTGTGGCGTCTTTTTCTATTTCCCGTAGGAACTTGAGGGCGTGGATAAAGGGCCAGTTCAGTGTTTATTTTCTGCGGGATTTTGTTTTTGTGGATTTTCTTTTGTTCACAGGTCGGTTTTGTTTCTGATGTTTTCTGGTTTCAACCTCTGAAAGAAAGAAAGACAGAAAGAACGACACTTAATGTAAAGCTTTTCGAAGGACAATACTAACTGCTGTTCGTCATTATTTCATTTACTAATCATGACATGATGATCCAAAAAATGATTTAAATCCAACTGTGATCAAAAACAAGATTTTGTGAAAAGTGAAGTTAAATGTGAAAAACGGTGCTTTCATTTTTCTCTTCTTAATCCTTTTTATTGCCATTTTTGTTGCTTTTTTAAATAGCAGATGGAGAAAGATTATTTTTTTAGGATACTCTTCATGATCACAAGTGGTGGATGATGATAGCAATGAAGAAAAAGGTAGAAATCACATTTGAAGAACAAAAACAGAAGAGGAAGAAGAAACGTTTTTTTTTACCATGTCCCTGAAGGTTTTGGAGTGCTCACATCTGGACGCTTCTCCTCCGCCTGCCGAAGGCCTTGGCGCCGACGTTAGTGGGGACGAAGTTGCTGTTGCCCATTCCCCCCGACCGGCTGAGGAAGTCGGCCAGGCGGTGGGTCACGCAGGTGGCCGTGTTGCAGGCTCGCTTCTGTGTTGTAACGCTGCTTCAGGAGAGCAAACCAGAGGTTAACGACCAAGATCTGGAGTGACATTCATCCATGCAACACTGACACACAGACCTACACGCATCAGTATTTCTGCACACAGTTCATTTTTATCAACATGACAGCACGGGAAAAACAGGACGTTGAAAGAAATATGCATCAAGCATGCAAGGTTGAATCGCATATTTTCTATCGTTTTTTTCTTACCTTTGAACTCGATGAGAGCTTCACAGATTATTTCAAGGATGCTCTAAAATCAATATTTTTGTCCACATTCGCTAACGTGCTCGTGAAGTACCCACTCACTGTTTCTAAAAGACCCGTATGAATGAAAATGGGCTAAGGCTTCCTGGTAGAAAAATACGTTTATTGAACAAGAAACATGGTGTCGCATGAGTGGGTCATTTATTAATGTTTGGATTAAAGTGATCTCTTTCAACTCTCACAAGAAATTTCAGTGACTTTTGAAATGCAATCAAATGACTATCCAGGCACAGTACACAGATGTCGGAACTGGCTCCTGAACAACATTTATGAAAAGTAAGTCTGATTGTCTGAAAATTACAAGGGCACATTATTTTCTGCCAAACAAAAAGGAGGG
>NC_045740.1:15226095-15229155 GCF_008692095.1 Etheostoma spectabile
ACAACTAAAAAGGTAAAAAGTCATATTCTTCTCATGTCAATCAAGCAGTTAAAATCAGCATGCACTTGCCAATCCAAAAAGCAATAAGGAAGAAAGTGGGATGAGAAGAGGAAGAGGACAGGGAAGGAGGAAAAGGACAGGAAGAGGAGGAAGATGCAATCAAGGTAAAAGAGGGGCTGATGAGGAGGGGTTAGATGCTGTCAAACGTCTCGCCGTAGCTTGCATAGCTGTCGCTCTCAGGCGCACTGCGCTTCTTGCCGGGCGTTCCTGCTCCCACGTTCGTGCGAGGGAACGTCTGCAACTTGTGCAGATCCTGAGACAGTTTGCCCAACACACAGGTGCTGAGGTTGGAGCACCGCTTGGTTATGGGCCTGTCCATGCTGTCGGGGAGGGGACACACAAAAACACATGCAGAGAACAGGCTCATAGGCATGGGAAAACATGCAGGTAACACTTTCTTCATCTCTGTCTTTCTTTTTCCTCCCATTCACGCACCATTCCTCTCACATGCATTTCTTTCTCATGCCATCGCAGGTAAGTATTAACAGAAATACACCACCCCCCTATAGCATCATGCTTGTTCCCAACCATTCAAAGAACCTGTCTTCTATCCCCCCATGCGCCAAACCTCCACCCACACCCCAGTCATTCCCCTCCTGTCACAAATTTTACACCCACAGTACAAACAGAAACCAGTCGCTTCCCACTGTCATGCAACTCCACTTAATTGACATCATACACGCTTATTCGTTCCGTTAGGCATACACTGTCCACATGCCCGGCAGGCAGGCTGGAAATAGTAGTCTGTTCAAACAAAGTCAAAATCAAACTCATCCATGCGGGAGCAGGGTCATGACAGAGAGTAAGGGGTTTTGTTTTGTGTATCAACATCTTTTCTTTGAAACAGTCGATTTTTCTCTCTTTTGGTCAGCTAAGAAGTACAGTACATACCTCTACGCCTGATTGAACACAAGTGGGGCGCTAGAAGAGTCTATCTTCAGTGGTGTAAAAGTGAAACCAGAATATGATATGATCCCTAAAAAGATACACAAAGTCCAACATGGTAGCCCAAAGAAGAGCTGTCCCTTTTACCTTATCATTTCAACTTTCCATTCAGTCATACTAGTCTGAACTTTCAGTAGCTGTTTCTGCTCAGGGAGGAAATTTCAACTGCCTTAAACAAAAAAAAAAGGGGGGAAAAAACGGTTAAAGCTAAGAGGAGTCGTCTGTTTGTCATCTGTGTACCTGTTTCCTTCGGTTGCCTGCTGCTCCAGCTCCTCCGCCGTCATCTGCAAAAACTCCTTGACAATGGCGTTGAGTAACCTTCGCGACTCGTAGTCCGTGAGCGTGACTCGGTCTGACATGGACTCTAAACCCGGTCTACGGTGAAGGGATGAGCAGGGAGGTTTAGGAGACATAGGAGATGGGGGACAAAAAGGCATTCAGATTAAGCATAAAATCCTTTGCTAGAATTATCACCTGCAGTTTAAAGGAGGGGTGAGTTTGTGTGTGGGGTGTTAGGGCGGGGTAGGGCGGTGGTGGAGTGGCTGAATGGATAGAAGGGGTCAGGAGGGGATGAGCGAGGGATGGGAGGGGTTTGCTGGGACGTCACCAACTCTCGAGAGGGGGGGGGATGACGTCTGAGTTGGAGGGCCCTCGGCCAACGCAGGGAAACAATCTGCGGAAAGTGCCCCATCTGAGAGAGGGGCTGATGTGTAACCGGCCCGAGATTTATTACAAAATCGATATCTTCATGGGAACAATGTGGGGAGTGGCTTGAATGGGGCTTCATATAAATATATAGGTAACATTTTTCTCCCCTTGAAGTAAATTACACAATTTTTTCCCTGTGTTGTTTCACTTTTGTTGGTTCTTTTCTGTTTCCATTATTACCTTATTAACACTGAGAGTGATCCAGTTGGATCAGAGGTATAGCAGGATACCCCAACTTCAATGATTAGGAAATGGAACATATGGGATCTAGTACATTCTTTTTTCTCATAAAAATATGTGGTTGCAGACATATTCTAAACCGTGTTACGTTCAACTGGAGCCTATATTTTATTCTGCTCTTACAATGTAACATAACGTGATCATAAATTGAGACAAACCAGAACATGTTCATTTAAAATGTGTGTGCATCCAACATTATTACACACTATCTTGGAATGTCTTACAGTCAATATGTCCCACATACACATCCACTTCCATTTTTACATTGTTTTCTAGCAGTACTGACAATATATTATCAATTATATTATGTGTATTTTTAGAGGACACAAACTCTACCTGATTTTTTTTAGGTGTCATTTTTCCTTCCTTAGACCCTCCTAACCTTTCCACTGGTTGCATGTCATTCTGACAACTGTGGATTTTAGGTCCGTCTACTTTTTCCACATATTTCAAGTAGCTGTAAAATGCATGTCAGCTGGGAGATGAAGTGTAAAATGTGAATGATGAGGGTCTCACCTGGCAGGGGCGGCTTGTGAGCAGTACATCTGGCAAATGACCAGGGCGTAGGCAACGAGGAAAGCAGAGATCTTCAACATAACCATGGTCCCCTACACAGCGAGAAAGACACCCCCGTCAGCTCCTGGTGCTCAAGACTGCTGCTCACACACCGCTAAAAGAAGTTTGCAAGGCACCTTGCAAAATGCAAAACCTTGCAAGAATCTACAAAGCAAAAAACAACATATACTGTATGTAGAAAAAAAAAAAAACCTGCTAGTGCCTGATCCTCTGGTGCTTTGGGAAGAAGTTGCAAGAAAAAGGTCTTCCTGTCACTTCCCAGACAGATGAGCTCAGGTCTATTCACATCTCAGCTTGCCACTACTTAGCTCTGGTGTCCTGCTGCACATCCTTGCTTTTACTTCAACACAACACCCCTTCAAAAGTGAGCCGCATAACAATCCCCTCTACTCTTCTTCTGCAAAACACACTGTTCCTTCAAAACATTCAGCCAAGAGCACAGGACAGGTAGTTCTCTCATTTCGTACACTGCAGGTCCCAGTGTGTGCCATGCCTGTGGGACAGTGTGTGTGTGTGTGTGTGTGTGTGTGT
>NC_045740.1:15229165-15236294 GCF_008692095.1 Etheostoma spectabile
GTGTGTGTGTGTGTGTGTGTGTGTGTGTGTGTAAGGGTAGGTGGGGATCCTAGACTGTGCAATGCATGTTGCACTTGCTAGCGCTGGAAGAGGAGGGGTGAAAAGGGAAGGAGGGAGGGGGGACTCCAAGCTTGCCAACTCCCTAAGGGCCCAGTGCATTAGTGTAATAAGCTGCTAGCTCTCTCTCTCTCTCTCTCTCTCTCGCTCTCTCTCTCGCTCTCTCTCTCTCTCACACACACACACACACACACACACGCACACACACTCAAACCTCGTTCCACCTGTCCATCTCTTCTTTCCTTTTCCTCTTTCATTTGCTGTTCTTCACTTTAGTCCCGTTCTTTCTGTCTTTTCTTCCTTTTTCCCATTTCTCTCTCTGCCGATCTTTGGCCTTCAAGTAGCAGACTGGACCCTCACGAAATGGGTGATGGTGGCGATGCTGTTGACCCCAGTGACCACACTCTAATCCCATTACAAACCCAGTCACGTCACCACAGTCTAACGCAGTGACTCCGTGTCCGTATCCCCTTTGATCCACACACAAATGCAAACAGCTTACCAGGTACAGGTGTAGTTCCAACACATAGACCAACAATAAAAGTCAACACTTACCTTCAGTGATAATCACCCAGCAAAAAAAATATAAATATATATCACTATGTATCTCTATGGAAAACACAATAAGTTGACTTTCTCTCAACTTGCAGAACAACTCTTGATTCTGTTGCATGCAGCACCAACGCACCAGCCTATATATCCCACCACTTGGATTTGTGCATTGACTGTGTAGGTGTTTAATTATCCGCCGGCATCCAATCACGTCGCTCTGATGCTATTGCGAGCCAATGGGACGCCTCCCCTCAGTCCTGGCTCACTAATAAGGGATATGGCTTTGCGCTGACGTCATTCCTCAGTCAGTAAGTGCTCCATTCACAAAATCCTCCAGTCATTTGGACCATTTGCTATCCCCAATTTGCATTGATGTCATTAATTAAATAGGAGGCAAAGCAAACTGGTATTCGTGGAGAAGCATCACCAGCAATAAATACTTTAAGAACCTTCCAAAAATGTTACATTGCATGCTATATCTCAAAAGTCTAATCGATAACACCCCCAACGCCACCACCACCACCACCCCATCCAAACTAAGCACTTGCAGGCGGGGCCATCTGCTGGGGAGGGATGTATACTACACAGTGACGCACTCCTGGGCTCTTCATTCATAACACTGTTTGGATAACACCAACTCCAGCACTACACCCACTGTGCTTCAGCTTAGTATAGACCATCTAACACACAATCTTCTTATGTAACCCTTTGATTTGATTTGGGCTATTATGATGATTCACCACTCATGGCACTTTATGTACCAAACCATATGGGCCAACTCTGCTTAGAGTACCTAATAAATTACTTTCAAACTATGAAGTATTGTGCAATTTCTATCTTCTCCAACTTTAAGTGTGTCTTTTTTTATCAGTGTGATTAACCTGAAACATATTGCTAGTCTCACAGCAACTACAGTATGAAGTATGACAACCATCCCCCCCCCCTTACACACACACACCCATGAAACATCAAACCACATTGAGTTAATAAAGTGATACCACAGTCAGTCCAGTAATGATCACTGCCGACTGGGCCTCCTCCCACACATTGTGTAAACGAGTTGTCTTCGGTAAAGACAAATCGATGACAGCCTTCTGACAAGAGCCGTTTCTCAAAAGCAACTGTTTGTCGTGCACCGTTGTCTCAATTCCCTTCCTTTTCATTAGTGTGCAGGACAGCGTGTGTGTGTGCGTGCGTGCGTACGTGGGTGCGTGTGTGTGTTTTGGATGATATGTCAGAGTAAAAGAAAGGGAGGGGCTGCCTCCCCTTGTCTGCGTCATAGAGGAACCCCATTAGACAGGATGAGCCTTTTAGTGCTATTGAGCCACAAAGCTTACCCATGTCAGGTGCTAAATCACTGCGGAATAGACAGCTGCTGGGTCTCAAGCCACATCTAAGAATCTACATCACTACTTTCCACCTGTATGTCCACTCTGCTTCCTAACGTATTACACAGTGCTGGACAAATGGTAAAATACCAGAAAACCAATACATTACAACTTTATCTTAAGTTCTCACATCGGCTTCAGACCTTTCATCCAAAACTTTGAGCTTTTTTCCCACCAGGCTGCACCAATGGGTCATGGCAGTCTATGAATTACTGAGATCTGTACACACATCTAGTGCATGTCTATCCGTCCTGGAAGAGGGCTCCTTCCTCTGTTGCTCTTGCTGAGGATTTTAAGGATATATGGTGTCACATTCTGTACAGATTGTAAAGTTGGGACCATATTATAAATTAAATTGACATGAGTGGGTTGCTTGACTGATATCCTTGTCTATATAGTCTATATCCTTGACGTCACTTTTGGGATTGCACCGTTGCCGCAAGAAATTGCGCCTTATGCATGTATTTTTTGTTTCCTTCCGCTTTCTTTGTGTTGGAATTTTAAATTCAATGGATTCATGAGGACTGCTCCTCAGATCTCTGCATGGTAAATTGAGACAACCAGCTAGACTTTCTGTCCAATCTGAGTTTTTGCTCACACGACTATTTTGCCGCAGCTCTGTGCAGTGTTTAGTGCTGCCCATGATTCTGATGCCATTAAACCCAAGCACGTTTTCCTCTCATCCCTGAATACTATGTGGAGCAGGCAGACCCTCCTTCAGAGCACTTTGGAGGAGGGTCTGGCAAAGCGAGACTACTTCACTGACCACTGTGAACTAAAGACTGTCTCTCAATAAATCTGCTGCCTTGCTTTCCCCGTTGCCCTGATTTTAAAGAGTTCCTTTAAACGAGTTATTATGGTTGAATAAAACCTTCAACGTTGCATCTATAATTCTATGAATAATCCATTTGGGTAGATTAAATAACAGAAGCACTCGTATAATGCAATAGGGTAACAGCACCACAAAGTACAACCTCCATAATAATACAATGATCATACAGTTGGATCAATAACAAAATTCATCACAAGCTGAACATTACAACATTCATGAAAGAAGGATTTTTTTTTAGGCGGCATGGGTTTAAGCTAAGTGTACTTAATAAACTGGCAACTACATGAAAAAACAATCAATTACATTCTAATGCTTTTGAATAAAAGAGGCCTAAGTGTGTCCATGGAAGAGTGTGTTGCAGAGAGAGAAAACAAAAAAGAGCATATCTCTGTCAAATAGGAGTTCAGTGTTAACTTCAATCGAGGGTATGTACAGTTTGACCATTTACTCCACTGGTTCCCAAACTGGGGTGTAGAGAGGAACGTAGGGGGAATGCAGGAACAAAGACATACGCGAGTGCAGGGATTGGGGTACGTAGGCGTACGTAGCTTGACGTCGAAAGTCTCAAGGGGTGATCTACTCCGTTAACCCTGAGAAAAAACAATTGGAAGAACTGCGTGCGGTGTGGCTGTGTCAAAGTCTTCGCGCCGACCTTGAAATCTTGGTTTTTCTGAGTCCAAATTTAAAATGAAAAACCTTTTATTACGGTTTTGGTCGTCTTCTTCGGCAGTTTTGTTGCTTTCCCCCAATGACTTTGTCACCTTTTCAACATTTGTCGACTTTTTCTGAGCCTTTAAAAAATGTTGTGGGTTTTTCCCCAAATTTTAAAGCTTCTTTTTTTTACATTTGTCTCTTTATTCACATTTTAGTCACTTTTGACATTTTCTCTCTTTTTTTACACTATTTTAGAAGTTCTTTTACCAATTTTTTTTTTCTCCAAATGCTATACAATTGACAAAAAAAACATACAAATTCAATGAAAGTGGTGAACTTACTATTTAGTTAACTTGTGAGGAGCATTGTTGGGAACCATCCACGTTACTTTTTGGACAATTTGTTTGACAGAAACCCAAATGTCTGATACAGACGTTTTTTGGAAAGGGGTCAAAGTTAACCCAAAGACAACAGGAGGGTTAAGTTGAAAAATCCAATTGTCTTTCTTGGTGCTTTTTCTTAGCTTTCCCCAGACAATGTTTCATGTGTGAGCACATCTCTGTGGGTCTGTGGGTCTATATATTGTATTCCTGCGTGTGGGTGAGTAAAACTATTGTATACCGTACGTGCGTGCGTATATCTGCTCATGTTTTCAGCGTGGGTGTTCCTTTTAGATCATTTTCACCCCAGGGAGACGCACAGGCAGTCCTCCAAAGTTTTCCCCTCAGTTCCTGTAAAAACTTTTGAGCATCAAATCAATACGGTAACCTTTGAAGCCGGGCCTCCCCCAGCTGAGATCAACTTGTCCACCCTAGTGGAAGTTATTACAAGGAACACAATGGCCGCTGTGTCAGGTGCTGCTGCTGCTCCTGTGGTATTGTTGGGTGCAAACAGATATTGTGCCATATGTCATCTTCACGGCTGAGCTCTATTGATCTAATCAAGCAGCTTATGTGTAAATGTAGAAACACAAAGTACATCTGCAGTAATGATGCTCACACACGTGTGGTAGTATTGATATTACATACTTGAGCACTGTGGATATTACTGGACTGCAGTGCTATATGTCAATGTATTGACAGAGCTCATTAAAGAGGTACTGTATGAGTATGTTTTCATGTCATGCACACACACCTGCACATAAAATGTTCACACACACATTGGTGTTGCCGCATGAGTTCAAATGTTATGTCAATGGCTTAGTCGGGACTGTTAAGAAGGTCATGTCTGTAGAAAACGAAATGTCTGCAAAACAGACACGTAGGTAGTCACACGCTCTTAGTTCAACCTATTATATACTGTAGCCTGTTACGTCTAAGAACACAGTCTTGGATTGAGCTTTGTGTGAATGCATTTTTTAGATAATTTTATAGATTTAAAACTGTTTGTAATTTAGGTCTGGATCTGTGTCCAGATGTCCTCAGACCAGGTGAAGACTGGTCTTTTGGGTTTTGGGTTTGCTGTTTTTCATGCTGTGTTCCTGTGCTGCCTTTCCCTCCTTTGCCCATCTACAAGCCTGCTCTGAATCAGCCTTGTGAGTCTGTCTCTGCCGGAGTGTTTTTGCCAGCCAATCAGCTCCTTTCCTGCCTAATCACCTCATTCCCCTCACCTGAGCTTCCAATCTCTCCACCAGTACCTTATCCCCTCGGGTTGTATTTAAGTCCTTAGTTTTCATTTCAGACTTTGTTGCGTCCTTGGTTTTGTTCTCTTATGATCAGTTTTGCCTTGCCTGCATAAACCTTGAATTACATTATTGTTGCCTTGCGTTCAATTGCTTTACCTGTCATAACATGAGAAGGATTTTCTGAAATCTGAAAATTTAAAATCACAAAATTCAGAGATACATGTTTTTCACTGAACGGCAACTCCATGCCAGCAGCATACAACTACTATTAGAGCTGCAACAATCAGTTGATTAGTTGATTATTCTGTTTATTTATTTACAAACCAGCCAAGCAGTGTGAAGACGTTATTTTGGGCACTGGGAGGTTGTGATGGATAGTATTTTAACCTTTCACAGACTGAAAGGTTAATCAATGAATCAGGAAAATAACTGGCAGATTAATCGTGGTCCCTTGGTATCAAATCTGGGGTGGTAGTCTCCTGAAAAAATACAGTATAGACCAGCTTCCTGCTAATGGTGTGTTTTACCAAATGCCATTATGTCAAGAAACATTCACTAGATTCTACAAAAATTATTTACTTTTCTCAAACTATTGAAATGTTGTCTTTTTATCATGCTATCAAGATGTAGTAATTACTTTTCTCTGAGTTCCTGTGGCCACCTGCCTACACAGCTGCTCCTCGTCAACTCATCAGTTAGGAGTTATTTTTTTAGGGCAGTTTATCTGGCCTAAAAAAACAAACTACTGTATTATTTCTATTGTTTTTAGTGCAGCAATTCATTTTATTTTTATTTTTCATTAAATTTTTCCAACATTAAAATGTATTCTTTAAAGCTGTAGTTTCTGTTGCCCCATGACAATAGATATGACAACAAAACAGTCGGCGTATCCACATGATACAAGCCTTCCGTGATCGCACACTTCCACACAGTTGCTAGTAGCCAAGGAAGAAATGGAGGATTAAACTGATGGACTGTTTAGAAGAGGTCATTATCTTCACTTTCTGCTAGCAAAAGTAGCCGGGCGTAAACACAGCCAAACTGAGAAATACAGAAAGAGTTGTGTGGAGCTGTTAGTCTTAATTAGCTTTGTAGTAACTAATTTGGCAGTGGCTTAATAGTAACGGACGTTCATTGATATCAAAACGTTAAGCACTAAAGCATTTATAGTAGTAAAAATTGAAACAAATATAATAGTAAATAACACTTTTAAATGAGGCATTCTGCATGAGCACTTTATCTACATTTTGCAGATAATACTTCTGTACTGTACACTGAGGACTTCTTAGACTATGGTAGGCCTACTTCTTTTACTTAAGAAAAGAATACTTCTTCCACTATTGGTAGCATGGTGGTGGACATATGAACGTTATGTTGTTTTTGTTTGACCAGCCAAACAATGAGAGACACTCCCCGTAATGTAATGGATTATTAGGGCTTAATAGTCCTTTTATGAAATGAAGCAACAATACACGTGTTTGCAGAAGGGGCTGTGTTACTCAGCTGACAGCAGCTTTTATGGCTCTCTCCACCTACACAAAACAATTAGAGTTAACTTGATATTGGATCTTCAGTGGATATTTGTTGTTCCACTTTTAATAACTTGCAAAGCGATTAACGATTAAACCAGAATAATGAGTGTGTTTGCGATTCTTAGTAAAGGAAAAACTATTTACAACCACTGGTTTCAATACTTTGAAGTGCCGCCAACAGACACATGGAAACCGCTCACGCCAGATGAAGGACATTCTGGGATGCAGGAAATCACTAAGTAGCCAATAGACGTGGATGACTGACTTTAATACTGTCGATGATGCTTTTTGCTGTCACACTGCAATTATTCTACATGGCACTTCATAGCTTTCGAATCACTTCATCCTTTAATCCTTCCATTTGAAAATTTAAGATTTTTGTTTGTAATTATTTGACCCAATTGACCAATTGCAACAGGAAGTACCCTGTCAATTTGATCTATTACACGCCCCAGCAAATAACTATAATAATAATAATAATAATAATAAT
>NC_045740.1:15236304-15236478 GCF_008692095.1 Etheostoma spectabile
ATAATAATAATTTTGACTTATATAGCACCTTTCACAAACCCAAGGACGCTTAACAAACAGGGGGGGTTTAAGTTGTGGCCAGGAGAGATTAAATTCCATAAGCCTTAGTGAAGAGGTAGGTTTTAAGCTGGGTTTTAAAGGTTATAATAGAGGAGGCAGAGCGAATAGCAGGAG
>NC_045740.1:15236488-15236797 GCF_008692095.1 Etheostoma spectabile
CTGGTTCCAGAGCGATGGTGCACTGACACAGAAGGCTCTGTCACCAAATGTCAGGAGCCTGGATTTAGGGACAGCAAGCAAGTCCTTGTCAGAGGACCGCAGAGACCGTGACTGAGTGTATGGGTGGAGCAGATCTGTTAGGTACTGAGGTGCAGGTCCATGGAGAGATTTGTATGTCAGTACTAGAATTTTATATTTGATCGGGACTTAATTGGACAGTGTAGCTTCTTCAGGATGGGAGTGATGTGAAGTCCAGGTTTTGTGGGGGTGAGCATCCTAGTCGCAGAGTTCTGGACATACTGAAGTCTG
>NC_045740.1:15236807-15236896 GCF_008692095.1 Etheostoma spectabile
TGCTAGGCAGACCAAGAAGGATACCGTTTCCGTAATCAAGACGGGAGGTGATGAAGGAGTGGAAGAGGGTCTCAGCTACAGAATTGGAA
>NC_045740.1:15236917-15242336 GCF_008692095.1 Etheostoma spectabile
GATGTTCTTGAGATGGTAAAAGGCAGTTTTAGTAGTGTTTTTGATGTGCTGTTGGAAGGTAAGGGTGGAGTCCATGATGACGCCCAGATTGCGTACTTGAGGGGATGCAGAGATTGAGCAGCCATCCACATCCAATGTGATGTCACCAACCTTTTTGAGAAGTGACTGAGGGGAAAACACCATGAGTTCTGTTTTGTCGTTATTGAGTTTGAGGAGGTTACTGTCCATCCAGTTCTTGATGTCCTTCAGGCAGTTGATGAGTGGCACTGGTGGAAGAGGAGTAGATGGCTTAGTGCTGATGTAGAGCTGGGTATCATCCGCATAGCAGTGGAAGAGGAGTCCATGTTTCCGGATGATCATCCCAAGGGGTAGCATGTAGATATTGAATAGTGCGGGCCAAGCACCGATCCTTGAGGCACTCCATGTGAGACTGGTGCCAATTCAGAGCGGGTGCCCTTAAGGGTGATGTATTGTTGCCTGTTGGTGAGAAATCACGCAATTGTTTTGCTCTTTGTTAAAGCAAACTGGAGAAAACAAGCAAGAAGTTATATGTGGGCACATTTTTTATTCTACACTCTTGGAGAATGACGGTTTGCTGCCTTTTGAAAAATCCAATGGCGTACAATACCATTGCTGCAACAACAACGAATCAATGAAAACACATACATTTTACAACATAAAGTTTCAGGATTAGGCTATATGTGAGTTGCTTTCAGATTAATTCAAACAAATTACATTTTCAAGAGTCATAGGTGAAGTCTTCAAATGTCATGTTTTGTCTGACCAACTATCAAAAACCTAAATATACAGAACTAAATTTGATAGGCAATGATAGAAATAGAGAAAGCATCACAACTTCCTGTTAGAGAAGCTTAAAACAGAGAATGTTTCATAAGTTTCCAAATTTTTCCTTTAAAATGGATAAAACAATTAATTATGAAAAATAGTTGATTAGTTTTCTGCCAATCGACCAATCCATCGCTCAACTAATCATTTTAGCTCTATCACATTTCTAAAATGACAGGAAAATGGACAAATTTGAAGGACAAGAACAAGTGAAAGCAACATCACATCTCATAAGCTGTGAATATAACCAGTATTATACTGTAATACTTTTCCATGTACAGAAAGCATAAATCACCATTGGGAGGGCAGTGAGTGTTGATGGGGTCAGAGCAGGGTGATATGATCGATGAATGGTACTCCACACCATTGGGCACCTCCCAGTCAGTTAAGGCCAGGCCCATCCAGATAAATCACTTCCTGAAGAGAAAGGAAGGCGAAACAGCACTTAAGTCATTATCCAACTGCAGCCTCCTGTAATGGCTCTCAATCTCCAAATCTAATCAGTGGCTTGCCACCGCAAAGGAGGCACACCACCTGATTAAATGCAAGTTCAAGTGGTGGAACTGGTGTCACTTTGTGGTTTTTCCATCAGCGAGAAGGGTGACTGTGTTTAAAATTGCAGGAGCAGTTGGAGTGGAGGATATGTCGCTTCAAGCAGGTACACTCTAGAACATGTTGTCCTACCAGTTAAACTGGCGGGACTAGTGGCTGAGGGGGACAGGTCATCAGTTAAGGAAGCATGTAAAATGTCAAGGAGCACGCAGCACTGTCTAATTTTCCGTTGTTCGTGCCCAGACATTAGGGAGATTACATTCAGTCGTTGAAACTTCAAAGAATCAATCAGAGGCTTTAGCGGTGGGGAGGGATGTCAGCCCCCTGCCTCTGGCATCACTGTCTGAACGGCTGGGCTTGCTTGTACAAACTCCACATTTATTCAAGAAAAAAGGAGCATCCAAAAAAAGAGACCTCTCAGCAATCTATAGCTAGACACTTACAAATGCTGCGGACTGACGGAGCAACACTAAAGTGGGTTTGTGTTTCCAAAAAATGCCCACTGAGACTCCCATTTATCATGATTACAACAGAATGAATGAAGTGACCTGACTAGCAGAAATATGGTGGAATTGGATTTGAGTTGTGCAGCGATCATGCTTGCCAACTCGAGTATATAAAACATTATTAGAATCCTTCAATCATTTATTTCATCCACTCACATTTCCTACTATAAGGCGGGACGTCGTGCAGTCCTAGACGCTGATGCATAAACAACTCAGCTCCAATCTGGATCCATTTTTGGGGACATTACAGAGAAACAGTAAAGCTTATACTGCACCAATCAATAACTACATAGTCTGACATCAGTTATCCTGAACCACTCTACTAAATAGGGATTGTCCATTCATAGTTTAGCAAATGTAACTCGGTACAGCAGGTCAGTCCAACTTTGGATTCCTCTACATGTTGAAGCAGTGTGCACTGAATTCAAGTAACATTTGGAGAGTGACATCTCTGTTAAGCCTTTGCAAAGCACAAGACTTAAGCTGCATTTTTAACATGTCAAGCTAACAAGCAAACTAGCTACAGTAGTAAATGAGTGTTACTTCCAAGGCCAAAGAGAGAACATCATTGACTAACTACATTGTGGGCTTACAAGTTACGTAAAAAGAAGCCATGTTTATAACTAGCACATCCCATAGACGCATCACTTCCTTTGTAGACACGGTGTTGAGAGTTTAGGGTAAGGTTAGCAGCTCTGTTTTGCAGCGCACCCCAGCCAACGCTACCCAAGACAGCTCGGTTCCATTTGTCAATAACATCGGTTAGTCTTCATCCTGAAAGCCTTTTTTTTCTTTTAACATTAAAAGTGAAAACACACTGTTTAAAAACTTGAGTAAGTTTTTAAGCTAAGTAGCCAAACGGGGTTATCAGTGTTAGAACAGAATAGCGGTTAAATGTTTCCTTAATGTGTCGACTAACTGGCTCTACAATGCAACACAAGAATAATGGTGTTTCTGAGGACGGCAACTAAATTATAATTTTCAGCATCAATTAATGTGATGATTATTTTATCTGTTAATAGTACATTAAATATCAGCAAATGGTCGAAAATGCTCATGGCAATTTGAATTAAGTCTACATTCGCTGGCTAGCTACATTTACCAGCTATTGTTGTTATTTCGTTGGCTTGAAATGAGAAGTTGCTTTAGCTTGCCTCTTTCTGAAAACTATAGGACCCATTGTTCCACAAAATGTAGCAACCGTAACTAAGTGGGATTAACAAATGGTCAATTGAACTACCATTAGAGACCAGTGTAGTGTCCAGATGAAATTAAAACACAATGATCAGACCCTTGAAGGAAACAACGTGTAAACTAATAATTTAGGACAGGAATCCCTTTGTGCACAAACCAGATCACAGACACTCAATACGACAAAATCAGCTCAACTGCCCTTTTAAGATACCAATACTGCTTGGGATTTTGTGTATTGCAATCATTATTTTTGCTTGAAAAACTCTGATTTACCTTGAAAAACCGTGGAGTGACTCAGGCTGGTGCCCTGTCAAAAAGCTGGGCAGGGGCAAGCAGTTCCTCTGAAGTATCTTAAGGAAACTTGGCTCTCGTCTTTGGAGTCATTTCAGATTCAATCACACTTGATCAACTTGGACTGTGTCCCGTGGTATTTATAGAAAGTTAAACGTTATGCGGTTATAAAGCCTGGCCGAGACCCAAGAATCTGCCATCATTTCTGCCACTGCAGCAAAGCTGAGAGTTTGAAATTTCTGGCTCTTAGTATGGCTTAAAGATGCACACGCTACAATAAAACCAAGACAGAAAAATCTTCATTAACAGGCAAAAGGATTTTGGCAAAGGCTTAAATAATCATCTCTTTTTCTGTTTTTTTTATTCTTTTGTCAGAGTGTACTTTCTTTCACTATCTTTTGTTTTTTTTCTGAGGCATCATCATCTTCTTTCAGTGCCTCTTTCTTTTTTCTTTATCTGTTCTCGTAAATTCTTCCTCCTAGGACAAGTTTGTCGTGTGTCTCACCAAAGAGTACTCATCATTCTTTGGAGACCTTGTTCTCCTTTTCAGAGGAAAGTATCTCAAATTGTCAAATTCCTGACCCATTAACTTCTTCTTTCCCTTGTAATGTCACCCATGTTGACGTAATTGAGTCTGTACCAGTTAATGGTTCAGCCGGCATGGCAATGAAATTGAATACAGTGTGTTCAGCCATTGCATTTCTTTTCTCCACCACACGAACTGGGATAGTTTTTCCAATCAGTCAAATGCAGTTAAAAGCGTCCTTCACTAGTAAAAGCCATTATTGTGACATGATGGATCCTAAAGCACAAGAGGCCATTAAGAGGGTTTAATGAATAGATTAGCTGGAGCAGCCAGGTGTCTCCAGAACAACACTTGATCATACACCCACCTAAACCTAAACGTCGCCACCAAAGTGCCTCTGGCCCATTAGGTGCCAAATCACCGAAGATCAGTCATGTCGTAGCTCTTTTTACTTCACCACTTGACAGGTTTTTCAATAAATTGTACATGTTTATTGCTTCTTGAAGGGAAAGAAAGCTTGTCTGGTCAAATACATTTGGTTAAAAAAATGTTTCTAGACTAAAAACTAATGCTCTGAGAGCATTCCCTCAAGAAATCCAAATATGTCTATTTAGCTTATTGACTTATTTCATTGGATTTCCGAAACCGCCAAGAGTCAAACAGCATAAATATCAAAGTGAGCTAACCTTTTGCTATGAACTACTGTTGACTTCCTCTGTGGGCTGGACTTCTTCATCTTTGTAAGTATTGATTGGCAGGTCTTCCTGTCCTCATTTGCCGCATGCATGCTCCGCTGTAACCACCAATATATACTCAGGTAATATGGGGATAAAACCCACCGTCAAAGCTGATGACATGATCACATAGCAGTGGCTCGGCCAAATCAACCATTAGCTTTTATATCGGCCTGTATTCATGTAGATCAGTCACCCATGTGATACTAAACTATAAGCTTTCATATAAATCCAACATCCAAGCGCAGAATAGTCATATCACATGAATTTTAAAGCCGGAGGATATTTAAATGCAGCAAATTAGTTTTGCTGTCTGGTTGTCTGTTGGACAGCATGTTATGTTTTTACTCAACAATTCTGGATGTCTTCAATTCTGTACATATCTTGTAAGTCTCTTGTATAGTGCTATATTTGTGTAAATGTCATATTGTGTATTATATGTCATATTGGGTAATATTAAGGGCGGCTGTGACTCAGTGGTAGAGTGGTCGCCTGCCAATCGGAAGGTTGGTAGTTTGATCTGAAGTTGTATTTGCAAATTTGAATCTGACTTTAAAGTCATAAAAAAAAACACACAATCTTGTAAATTGAAAATTGTCATAGCAAAACATTTACTTGTATACTTTTTTTCACTCAGGTTCATTTTCTAACACAACAACAACTGAGAGAGATTACAACCCTTAAAATCTTTCACTGTAACTTTACATATGTGCTCTTTTGCATCACAAAGTGTCAAATCTGCAGTCTGCGGCTGCAGGACCTGGAGCTCA
>NC_045740.1:15242346-15249771 GCF_008692095.1 Etheostoma spectabile
GTGTTTCAGTTTGACTGTTAAAAAGTGTTGAGGTAATTAAAAGGTGTTTATTTAGAAGCGGGCTGCTTGGTTAGTTGCTAACGCTAGCTTGCTATTCCACCATGCGTCAATGCTACATAAGCCAGACAGAGTTGTCTCTCATCTGGCGATAGAAACCCTGCTTTCCCCGTTCTGTTGGCTCAGAGCTCCACAGCCTAAGTCCACAGGTACAAATTAGTTTTTCACCAACCCTATCGCAGAGAGTGCTTTGTGATGCGAGAGAGCGCACATGTGAAGTTGCAGTGACAGATTCGACAGGTTGTAATCACTGAGTTGTGGTTGTGATGGAAAATGAAAATGAGTAAAAAAAAAAAAAAAAGTATACTAGTAAATGTAGCATTACAAGTTTGCAGCGGTCATTTTGTTCACGTAAAAATCAATCAACACATTTGTGAAAAACATTTCCGTGACTTCACATTCAGAATACAGGTGTGTCTACGAGTGTTCAGATATTTTTTACAAGCTCTCTTGTGTTTCTTTAATTTGTGTGACTTCAACTTCAGATCACGTGTGTGAATTTCTTTTGTTAGTGCAAATTTTAACAAACTTTTCCCTACAAATTTGCGCCTGAAAATGTATCAGAATTTCTTTGATGCTCCAAATGTCCCTACAAAGGTTCATTCTGAGTTAGGAAAAACCCTGTAAACAAGCTGGTATTTCAGTGAATGTTAATTTTTTTGTTCACCTGTTGCTTTTAAAGCCATCATGTAGTCTTAGATGCAAAATTGAATTACAGTACACTTACACATTTTGGTAAATGTTAACATTGATTAACCAGTGTCAGCAGCTCTTTCTTCTCTCTGAGAGAAGCTAGTTGTTGTACCAGTGCTATGTGTTCATACTGAAGCCTAGCTGCTACTGTACAGTAACCTTCACTGACTAGCAAGGGAGGACCCATCCACTTTTCTTCTGCTTCCTATTAAACAGATCAGTGCAATGCAATCTGACAGAAGACCGTCCTCTCATCTCCAAAAGTGACTACTCACATTAGTTTTATTCCGAAACTGCAGTGCTAGATGAGCAAATGCAGTTAATGCTTAACTGTTTGCCGGAGAGCCAAAGTGATGATTGGATGTCTCCGTTCTGTAGGCTTGGCATCATCAGATGTTTCTGCACTGACACTGACAAGGGATGACAAATGAACAACTGACTCTGGTGCATTAGATTTCAAATTAGTTGAGGCTGCGTTATCATCAAGAGTCAAACATCTTTACTTTATTGTATTTTCCATCCATCCATCCATCTTCATCCGCTTATCCCGTATAGGGTCGGTTGTATTTTCCTGCTGCCCAAAATGATGAAGAGATACATTCTCAGTCTAGTAATATTGCACACATATGTTATTTTGTCATGCTCGGTTTAAGTCTAAGTTTTGTGTTATTTTGTTACATTTGATAAGAGGTTGTATAAAGCCGTTTGGGGCTCCAGAGGGAGCTGCGTGAAGTCTGATGAATGTCACTTGAGTCAGCATCGGTTGGGGCTGAAGACTACAACACTGTAACAAATTTCTGTAATTTCTACAGCTAAATTTTACAGTAACTTCTTGTTTTGTCATTTTACAAAGTTTAGCTGTATATTGCAATGCATTATGGGTGAAAACACTATTACAGTAGTTGACAGCTTTTTTCCATATAAATACAGCATACTTGCCCTTACTGTAAATGATGCAGACAGGTACAGTTATTTACTGTTGAATGCATTGCTTGAGCAGTTGCTTTACACAAGACCATTTGATGGCGGATTGCAGAGGAGCAGCCACATTGCCACTCCACTCAGCCACAATACGTAAGTATACTATTATGAATAGCCTACATAATTAAATTGTGGTTTAACTTGTTAATGCTGGTTGAAATAACCTAAGTTGACCGTGTTTCAGTCTAGTGCAGGCCCTCAATAAAGTTCACTCATAGTTAGCTAACATTAGCTGGAGACTTTTCAGAAGGAATTCTGAACAAGCAATCCCAGGCGAAGCAGTTTAATGCTAAAGTTAAGGAAAGTATAGTGGGTGTAATGTTGGCGTTAACGGTTAACCCTTTTTATATTTATTTCAACTAACTAAGCGTAGTAGTCTGTGTTGTAACGTCAATGTTAACGTCACGCAGGCATGCAGCAGAAGTAGCTAACGCTACCGGACGGTCAGGCGCCACGGAGTCGGGTCGTTGGTAAGTAACGTTAGCCTAACGTCACAGTGTTTTATTTAGCTATATTTGACTGTCTGACTGTACATTTCTTCACCGTTATAGCTTACACTAGCAAACTGAAGTCAACGTTAGTGGAAAAAAAAGCTAGCTAGCTTGACCGTATGCATTAGCCACATCGCCTCAGATCAGGCTGCAGACGGCCCTTTAACGTTGATACAAAGTCCCAATAGTTAGAAAAAATTGCCTTATTGAAGCGAAAGCCCATCGTTAATATATTGTTCGATTTAACAGGTAAGGTATAAATTATAATAACGTTTGACTTTGCACGACCCCTTATACATTCTCAATAGGCGCCTAACACACTGCTTATTACAGATGTTATAATGTTATATTCCAACATAACGTGTGTTTTTCAACTTTTGTTTTGTTTAGCCTAGCTACGGGGAGGAAACCTCCTAAAGTGAGAACCATCGCTGCACAGTGATCAACAACATACATGGCTGAAGAAGCTTTTCAGGTAAAAACATTTATGCGATTATGCCTGAATTTGTAATAATGTTCTGTGGCATTTATAAATGTGACAGTTTGGGTGTTGGTAGTGAAGCACTAGTCTCAGGGTTGTTTAATTTAATGACACATAATGGTTAGTTAATTAAAGCTGTGTGTGTTTCTGTTTGGTGTTTCTTTTTTTTTTTTATGTTTGGTGAATTTCTCACAGAAACCGTTTGGATGCTGAGCATCGGGGGTCAGGTGGTTGAGCCTCCACATCCTAATTCGTGGCTGGATTGGCACTTTGTTTCGAGCTACTACATCTTTAATCGGGTGTACCTGGAGCAAGCATCTTGCACACTAAATTCATTCAAAGGTAACTATGTGCTTGTAGAACTAGTAGCGAATGCAGTTGATCATTATTTGTAGAGTTAGTTATTATGAGTAACAGATTTTATTGCTTCAAGTGTACTTACAGTAATCCCTTAATGATTTTTAGTTTATAAAAAGGGTAAGTTAGCAGTTATTTACCTAAATGCTTTAAATCATTGCAGAACCAATTCATTTTATACTAATGGCATTCATTCTGAGAGCTGTTAAACTGTTTTGTTGTTTTTCAAACATTGACATAAAGATCTATTTGATTATGCATTTTGAAAAGTAGTTCTGCTTGAGGTAAACTGAGCATTTGGCGAATAAACTACAAACTGTTCTTTTTATCTCTTTGCATTCACAAGAAATCCTAGATGAAAGTTCATTTTACAGTTACGCATACTTTTCTATGCCCCACCCACCCCAACCTTCCCCACTATGGCTCAAAGCAACAACAAAAAAGGACTTTATGCATACACACCCGCATGCATATACACATATACACACCCACATACAGATTTGCACAGCCGGATTAAGGCACTTTTTCATGAAGTTTATTAGCATGTGATTTTGTGATTTCAGATGCTTCATCGGACTGAACCCTTCAAGTGGAACCAAGACAACAAAAGTGTTGAGCCAAAAACGTGAGAACATACAGGAGAAAGAGAGGAACTGCATTAACCCTCGCGTCTCCTCTCTACTCAGCGGGAGGTAGGGGGAGAGGTAGACGTCAACAAATGACAAAAAGTAACACAGATGGTTCCTCAAAATGCTCTCCAAGATTCAGTTCACTAATTAAACACGGAGCACACCGAACAGACTTGAGTCACCAACCTCGCCGGACTGTCAGGTTGATTATCGGGTTGGTTCTATCATGGTCATAATGAGCTCTTAAGAAAAATAGAAGTTACCTTCTGAAAACATACAGTATTGTTACACTGTGTTGCATTTTAATAATAAAATGTCATGATTTTGCATCTCTGACTCTGGTTTATTTTACAGTTGAAGAGAATCTAATGCAATTGTTTTTGAATTAAAAGCAAGTTTGGTCTTATTTAAAACACTTTACAACAGGCATCAGCAAAGCTGCGAATGTCAAAAACTAAAGTAACTGTAAACATTTTTTTACAGCAATGTTATTGTATTGTGGAATATTTACATCTTTTTGCTGGATACTTGAGTTGCCAGCAAAAAGCTGTAAATATTTCACAATACAATATGTTGTTGTAAAAACAATTTACAACAACATATTGTATTGTGAAGTATTTACAGCTATTACCTGGCAACTAGAGTTGCCAGGTAATAGCTGTAATTTAAATAGAATACAAGATAATGTTGTAAACTAAATTACAATAAAATATTGTTTTCCTTTAAAAAACAAAACATTGCTGTAATTTATGTACAACAAAAACCTGTAAAAGAAATACTGTCTTATACTGTAATTATTTTTACAGTTATTAACAGTAACTAACAGAAATTTTACAAGATTTTGCTGGCAACTTTTTTGCCAGGTGTTTACTGTAAAATCACAGTCAAATTTGTTACAGTGAAGTTTAAAAATGAAAGATAACCTGGGGGAGTGTGAGTTAGAAAGAAGTGAGCTCACCAGACGTCTGTAGCTGCTCCTCATCTCTCTGCTTGAGGCTAGCGGCTCTAAACTACTTTGGCCATCCTAGCACAACACACCTAAAACTGTTGCCTGTTGAGTTGCATTGAGGGTAATGTAGGCGCCATGTTTCCACATGGAAGAAGAATGTGAGGACTAAAAAAAGACAATATCTCTGCTTCTGCTTAAAACTGTCCATTGAGAGTCTGATATTGTGATGAGCTTAATGCTAAAAAAAGTAATAATAATCTTGCAAGACTTGTTTTAACTTTACAGTCCATACGCTGTAGCTGTCTGTACTTTGAGCTGAATGCTAATATGAGAACACATAAAATTGTTCACACCAACTAAATGTTAAGACGCTGACATTTAGCATGTTAGCTTGTTATTCTGTACTTACACCTTATCCCTATGCACGCTTTGTAACTTACTCTTATACTTGCATTATCACATGTTGAAGATGTTAGAATGCTAATGGTACCATACACCAGACTAATATAGGCATATAAAACAAAGTAAAGCTGTGGGGGATGGGAACTTGGTCCATAGTTTTGGACGTTTCCTTAACTGTGTTGGTAAAGTCAGTCATGAATCATCAAAGTCATAAATATTCTCTGACGATATATGTCTGAAATTTCCTGGCAATCAGTCCAGTATTTGTCGAGATATTTCAACCTCACAAAAGTGTTGAGCCGAAAGGACTGACGGACAAACGACGGACATTACTGTACCATCTCTAGAGCCATTTTGATAGTGTGGCTAAAAATAGCCATGAGCACATACTTTAATAGTCTTAGACCTGCATAACTGTCATTGTCTGAGCGGCAAATACAAATACATTGAATCGGAAAAAAGTAAGTTAGATGAAAGTGAGCCAATGCCTCTAACGGGAGGATATTTATCTTTCAACTTAAGAGCTAAATTCCATCAGCACATGGAGAGAGCCCATTTTTACAGATACAATAGTGGCAAAGGGGTTTCCCTGCAGCTTTGATGTTGCATGTGATGTCCTATTTAAGAAATCTTGTGATTTACCAAAGCACCGAAAATTACAATGCACAGTATTTGTGTGGGAATATGGGTCTGTTTCAGTCTTTTACCTGCCAGTGCATGTTCTGATGAAAAGTCTGATCACATTCTGTTGCATTGTGCTTTATCTATAGTATCTTTTATCATTTTTATCATTTTAAACTTTACCTTTATAACACTAGTGCAATCTCCATTTAAAACTTCTATTCAGTGAGCTGTGGTCAGATGCAATAAGAACATTAAAATGATGGATTCTGGTACTACGGCTCTGGTGTGGGTGCATTTCCTGGCATTAAAACAATGAAAATGAAGGCTAGGAAAATTGTAATCATTGTTAACGTAATGACTGGAATCTGCTTCTTCCAGGACGGCATTTCCCTCTTGCAGTCATGAGCGTTAGTCAAGAACTTTTCATAACAACCTGATTACTGTTAGCTGACATCTGAGTCACTAAGAAACAGTATGCATGTACAGTAATGCTTGCTGGCATCAGTTTTTGTCTAGTATGTGTGTACTTTAGTGTGTGTGTGTGTGTGTTATGCTTATTAGCTGTCTAGTCTTAGGGCCAAAGACTGAGCAAAGAGGCTATATCTTTCTACCTGCTTATATTATTAAGTGCCCCACAATGTACTGCATCTTTTTTGTGCCAGAAAAAGCCTCTTCCGCCATTTGCCACTGAAATGCTGCGTAAGCACTTTCGTCAACACCAGGAAACTGACAGCAGCGAACAGAATCTCTGCAAGAATACCACCTCACCTCTTCTCTCACACGTATGCACTGGCCTTTGCTGTAGGAAATGTTAACGTCAATGACCACATGCAGCATTCATAAAACTTATGAAGGGGAGGGGCTGAGATGGCTTTCCTCCGTTTGCTGTGCGGCTGGTGACCCCTGGCCTGCCTTGTTAAAGGAGCGGCAAGCTTAATGCAACTGTAGCAGAGCTGCCACCTTACCAGACTATTAGTCCAGTCATTTCTCAGGCTAAAGCCCATCGCTGGCCTATTTTAAGCAACAGGGGGATGACAGCTGTTGGATATTTAGTCACTGAGGATGCGAAATGAATTCTTAATCGACTGCAGATATGCACTGCTGATGTGTTGTCATCATTCATGAAAAAGTGTTAGCCTGTAGCTCAGGTACAAGCTAAGGTTATCTTAATACGTCCATGGGTACGAGCCACAATAAAGAATCTCTGCTGATGCCACACATTAAAACCAATATCATTCAAAGAAACATAAAGCAAACAAATCTAAATTAGAGATAAGTTGTGACGGCAGGAGTTCACTCTTTCCCAATGCAATAAACACAAACTGAAACCCATGAATGGGTAGAGGAATAGGAGCCCTCCCACTCTCTTCTACTCCTTCAAACACCTCGGCCTCCCTCTCTCCCTCCCCAACTGCCACGTGCGAGCGCAGGGTCCACAGTGTGGCTTGGACCCATCACACAGTGACTCAGGCTGCTCTCCATTTGAAAAATTAAACAGGGGGGCCGTTTGGCAGAGTTAAATGAGGCCCCCAGGAAGAAGAAAAAAAAAAAAACACGCTGAGCTCAGCACAGCTCCTACAATCTCAATCACAAAGGAGGAGGTTGGCGCGCTGATGTAATGGCCACCGTCGTGCTGCCGCTGCCTTGGCAGAGGAGGAGAGCTCGTCAGCACAGCCCGACTAATTCCTCTCCCCCCTCCTCCTCCTGGATCAAGGGTACATCAGATATCACTAACAGGGGGGGGGGGAGCTTTAAAACCAG
>NC_045740.1:15249781-15251011 GCF_008692095.1 Etheostoma spectabile
GAGGATGAAGCTATAGGTTGGTATTTCTCTGACTGCAGAAAGCGAATGGATCCCTTGAGAAATAAAAAATGTCTATATTCCAATTTGAAAACCAGGAAACCATGTTGACCACAGAGAATGTACAGCATATGCATTCATGTGTTAGGAACATGCATTCATGCATTAGATAGACTCTGTTTACCTATGAGCATCTTCTACATCTGTAGAGTTGTGTAATATCCCACAACATGGAATCTTTAAAGGACTTTTTTTTTTTTATTATTTCCTTGTTAACTGTAACAACTCATCAATTTTACGATTAGGACTCAACAGTGGTGGAATTCCTATCTTTTACTTAAAGGGCCAGTGTGTAGGATTCACAGGGTGTC
This sequence comes from Etheostoma spectabile, assembly GCF_008692095.1. Classification (NCBI taxonomy): domain Eukaryota; kingdom Metazoa; phylum Chordata; class Actinopteri; order Perciformes; family Percidae; genus Etheostoma; species Etheostoma spectabile. The sequence continues at coordinate 15,250,150 of NC_045740.1, forward strand.
TTTGGGCTGGAATGGAATACAATATTCCCAATGATTTTTTTGTTTGTGTATAATCACCCAAAACTAGGAATTGCGTTAGCTTAGAATGAGCCGTATATACATAGGGAGCGGGTCCTCTTCCATGGAGACCACCATGTCACTCCGCCAACTTTAGACCAGATGGAACAAATCAAACACCGGCTCTAGAGAGGGCCTTTCGGGTTTTTATGTTACCTGAAGGCCACTGTAGCTTCTACTAAACAATTGGAAAGAGATGTGTGAGCGGAGGATTATTCAGTTGATCTGCAACCCCATCGCTAGATGTAACAAAATCCTACACACTGCTCCTTTAAGTAAAAAAAAGAAATAGTGCGTGTGTGCGTGTGTGAACTAATTATTATTTGACAGTCTATGTTTATAAAGTAGATTCTAAAAATCAGATCAGCATACACTAACACAAATTCCAATACAAACACTGAATCCAAATCTCTTAAAGTCACATTTATTATATCAAGCATTTTCCTGACTTTAAATGTCTCTATGGTACTCAATAGGTGCCCAGTAGGGTAGCTTCATTACATGTTAACTCTACAATTTTCCAGAAAGGTATTTGTTAGTTATATTATTATGAAAAGTTGTATTTTTATTTTTATAGTTATTTAAAAAGATAGAGCTATTCAAAGTCTTTATTCTTCCTTGTTTTTTAAGTAATTTAGAGAAGCTGAAAAACCAACCCAATTATCGGCCATTGGACAATCTGTCGAGGTTGGTGATTCGAGTCTTTTCGGTGTGTTCCGTGCTGTCGTCAGTCGGAGGAGCCGTTGGCATCCATTTTTGTCGATTTGACTCGTTGAATCGGACTCAGTGACCAATCTGATTGGTG